>NC_050576.1:121941616-122241616 GCF_011100635.1 Trichosurus vulpecula
TAGTTTGCCTGTTCCTCAGCCTGGTCTTTCTTTCCCTCCAGATAAATTTCCTTAATACCTCACATTTGATCAGTCTTATACAATTATCTAATTTGGGTCATAACTTTTTTTTGTATCATGGCCTCCTTCAGCAGTCTGGTTAGGTCTATGGATTCTTTCTCAGAGCCATGATTTTAAATGCATAAAATAAAATATATAAGATTAGTCTGTGATCCAGTGACACGGATCTCCTTGGCATCCCTTGCACAAGAGGCTACATTTCCTCACTCTGTGTACTCACCCAGGCTCTAAATTCTCTCCTTCATATCTGTCTCTTAGTTTTCCTGACTTTCTTCAGGTCCCAGATAAAATTCCAACTTTAAAGAAAGTCTTTCCTTCCAATGATAGTGCTTGCATTCTAAGATTATGTCAAATTTTTCCTATCTCATTTATACATTGTTGTTTACGGATTGTATCCGCCACTTGACCATGAGCTCTTTAGGAGAAGGGACTGTGGTTTTTTTGCCTCTTTTTTTTAATCCCCAGCACTTAGTATAGTGCCAGGCACATAGTAGGTGCTTTATAAATGCATGTTGATTTGACTTGACAAAGGGAACCAGTTATATTTAAATAATTATATATGTGTGTATGTATAAATTCAGTAAAAAAGAACCCCTGAATTCTAAGCACAACTTGTGTAGTCTTCTTCATATCTTCCTGCATGCCTAACACTGTGTCTTGAACATAAGAAATGTCCAATAAATACTTGTTGAATAAATGAAGGAATGCTTCCCATAACTATCTTCCATGCAGATCACAATACACTTAGACTCTCTTCAATCAAGCTCTTTAAATCCTACTAAATGCTATGGGAGTATTCCCTAACCAGAAGGAGAATAGGTTTCACATATAACTGTATAAATACATAGCCCAAGTGTTTCCATCTTCTGTACATATTGGATTAGATGACTGCCAATTTGTCTCTGTCTTTGTCTCCTCTCCCTCTCTTTTCCCATTCCCCTCTTTCTTCATGTGTATTTGCCATTTTTCCCTTTAACAACTTAATATGACTGTGGAGAGATAGTGTTGTATAGTAGACAGGGGCATGGAATCAGAAGACCTGAGTTCCAGTTGGCCCTGGCAAGACATTCAACCTCTCAGTGTCTGAGGCAAATCTCTAAGTTTTTAAATTGCAGAGCAGGTGCTAATCTGTATTCAGAGGAAATTTCCTCACAAGACTTTTCCCATAACAATGGAACAAGCATCTGATTTTTAAAAATTCTGTATCAATTGTGTTTGTCATCCTTAAATCCCAAATCTGATTCGACCAATACGTAAAGATTTGGACTTTCAGATTACTGTGTAAAAGTAAGCTAGTGCTATTTTTGTGTTTGCTCCTAAGGCTGTAGCTCTCAGAGAGGTGAAATCATGTCCACCTGTATTTGCCAAAACTATATATAAAGGATATATTAGATGCCCTAGTTTTAGACTTTGATACTTTGGAGCTCAATTCAATAAACACATATTAAGCACTTGTACCAGCTACTGTGCCAAGTGCCATGGATACAACTAAGAAAAATAAACCCCTGACCTGAAGGAGCTTAAAATCTGGAGGAAAACAACACACAAAAGAAAGTTGGGAAGGGGATGAAGTAGAGACACCAGGGGGTACCTGGAGAGACATTTTGTTCCATAGAGTTGGAACCAAGGAGGGCTGTAGTTGTCTGGAAGTCCAATGTCTGCCCTATATAAAGGAAGGTTTGGGGATGAGTCTAGTACTCCACCCTCCAGACCTCCAATCAGAGGAGAGAAGAGTCTGAAGGAGGTGGGAAGCTGAGTATTCAAGTCTGAGTTAGTAGCCTGGCGATGAGATTAGAAGTGACCAATTTATCCTGAGAGAGGATCTCAGGATCTCGTTCTGTGGAGTTGAAACCAAGTGGAGCTGCAGATGGAGGGGAGAGATATGGAGCTGATGTTCTCTAAAATTGAATAGATGTGAAGAAAATGATAGCATTCTCTTGTCTCTGATTTCAAAAGTTCCAGGAGAAAAGAAAGTCTAATGGAAAAGAGAAGGAAGAAAAGGTACAAAAAAAGTGAAAGGAAAGAAAAATTACATCCAGAAAAAAACACCAAAAAGTAAAGCACTAAGAAGACTGGGGAGTGTGTGTGTGTGTGTGTATGTGTGTGTGTGTGTGTGTGTGTGTGTGTGTGTGTGTTTATTTTGAGTCTTTACAGTGTAGTTTTTTTATTGTGCTGTAAGTTCCCAGATAGAACATTGCATACATTTAAATATCAGTAGAAAAATGCATTTCAAAGCCTTCTGGACCAGCTACAATTTAGAATACATGCTATAATATATTGATCTTCTAATAATGCCAGTGAAGCAAGAGTTGACTGTCATCTAGTTTTTAACAGAAGCAAATTACATTCACATGTTACATATGGGCAGAAAATATCTTTTCACATCCAAGTATGTAACTCAGTATTCTAATGGCAAGCCAAACCATATTTCTTTGAGGACACTCTGAATTAATTTCTTTAAGTATTGACCTATTTGATCTCCTTGCTGTCCAAGGGACTCTCAAAAGTCTTCTCCAGCACCACAATTCAAAGAGGCAATATGGTATGATGGAAAAGATATTGGCTTTGGAATCAAGATGTCCTGGATTTGTGTCCTGGTCCTGCTACTTATTAGCTATGTGACTTGGGGAAAATCCACCTTCTTTGGGCCTCATTTTTTATCTGCAAAGTGAGAATCAACATGGCAGAGTGGACTTAAGAGGACCTGGTTCAAATTTCATCTCTAACACCTACTGGTTGTATGATACTCAAATGAAATGACTTAACCTCTCAGTGCCCCAGGTGACTAAAATTTTTATTCATAACAGTTGCTTTCTGGATTTTTAGAAGAAGTTTCTTTACAAGGAGCTCCCTCCATCATTGAAAGTATGGGTAAAGCTGGAGAGAGAGAAGAGGGGATTGAGGGAGTAGAGAGAGATATAGAGACAGAGACAGAGGTGGGGAAGGGAGAGAGAGAGACTGAGGTTCTTTGGTAGTCTGGTGAAATCTTCTAAGAATATTGCTTTTGGATGCATAAAGTAAAATACATAGGATTACAAAGGAAATCAATTATATTAATCAAAATATTTTTTTAAACACATTCATGGACCTAGGTTAAGAACCTTTGATGCTAATGGGGTGCTGACTAGTTTAGAAACTTATTTGGGAGACAATGGTAGTAGAGAGATTCTGATCAGGTATGATTTCAGATTTATCTAAAGAAACTCAAACCCTGGTAAGAATGTTTTAATTTCTTTCAAGTATTTAATGTCTTTGAAGACAAGGACTATTTTAGCTTTTTCTTTATATCTCCAGTGCTTATCATGGTTTCTGGTACATAAATAGGCACTTATACTTATTTGATTGACTGATTGATTGAAGATCCCAAACTTTAAAACTTTTGTTCAGATGCTGGAGAGTTTTTTGAATACATATATATATATATGTATATATATATATATATATGTGTGTGTGTGTGTGTGTGTGTGTGTGTGTGTGAGTGTGTGTGTGTGTGTATGCTTCAGACACTGGAGGTCATTAATATTTTTTTAGACTTAAAGGAAAACTTTTGATTTTTTAAACCTAAAACCTTTATTTTTAAAAACTATTTGCATATAAAATAGATTTATAAGATACATCTTGATCCTATCCCATTCTCTCTCTTGGAAGTTTCTCAAAATGTGGTCAAAGGGAACCAACCCTCCTCCCTCTTGACATCCTAGCCAGTTGTTTAAATGCTCAGTTGTGAGTAACTGGTAAAATAGCTTTGAATAACTAGATAAACAGTGCAGCGCTCCGCTCAAAGTAATCTTACACTAAGGGGGTGAGGGGCACAGGAAATTTACTCTTTGTCATTTGGACTTGGGTTTGAAAATGAACCTGGGCTTCATTCCAGCTCAAAAAGCCGTTCACTTCAAAAGACTCTTAAATTGTCCCAAGGAGCTCATTTTGGCAGTGGATTATTTGTGTTTGGCTGGGCATCCTAATAGTAAAAGCTGTCTGCTCTGGCAAATGAGGGCTTCAGCAGTATTTAGATTTACCATTTCCAGTTTGTTTTCTCTCCTGATGAAGTTATTTTTCAGAAAAGCTGGTGAGGTTTTTTTTTTTGGACAAAAAAGAGAGAGAGAATTCTATTTATGAGCAAGACAACACAAACACAGGCCAGATTGTTTCATTGCCACTAGTGAACACACATCCTCATGTCACAATGACCTGCATTTCTATGAGAATCAATTTTAAGCAAATGGTGATCAGTGCAAGCTTTCATGAAGCCCAAGGAGCCCTTGTGGCACATCCCCCTCTTCTCACATCAAATACCAATTGGATTGATTCACTGTGGGAGAGGGCTATTTTCCCTGGGCAAGAAAATAGGAATTCAAACTGAAAAAACAAACAGTATCAAGGACAGTAAGGGATTTCTGGACAGCTCATACCTAATTATCTGTAGACTATAACATAAACATGAAACTAAACAATAGAGGTAATATACTATGGAAATTAGCAATACTACCACCCTTCTCTACCATCACATTTTTGGGATATTTTGATAGGAACGAAGAGCACACTGGCCTTCTTAACTTTAAAGGACTAAACATAAAGTACCTTTGTATCCTTAAAAGGAAATAGCAGGTGTGTGGGAATGGGTATTTTAAAATAAAGATTCATTTTAAAACTGATTAAGTTTAATATTGTTATTATTATATATATATTAGGAGGTAAGAGGCAGCATAGTTTAGTGGACAGAGGATTTGCATTAAGAACAGGAGAGCTTGGGTACAAGTCCCACTGACCCCTGATAAAATACTAGATTATAGGACTGAACCTCCCACTAACCTCCAGCAACAGTGTAAGTGTGATTAGAGTTGATGATCAACATTAAGGGAAGGAATTTTCACACAGGAAGCTTCCTACACAAAACAAATCATAGATCAGGTTCCAAATATTAGAGAGTTCAGTGCTGTAACATAATAAAGTAAGTACTTTTAGTACCTTCATGCTTTGTACCTTTTGGATTTCTATAGTTGATGCTGAAATGATTTCTAAAGTATTTCTGCAATAAAAAATTCAGCCATATATAAGGCCTATTCATAACTAAGATTATAACTGAGGTCTAGGGACTGGGTCTGTAATTTCATTGTCGTGGGTAAGTCCCAGGTGAGGAAACTCTACCAACACAAGTCAGCACCCTCTCTGCAATTTACAAATCTTAGAGTTGCCTAGGGCACTGAGGTTAAGTGACCTACAGAGGGAGCGCCATAGCCAGTATGGGTCAAAGGTAGGACTTGAACCCAGACTTCCTGGCTTCAGGGCTGACTCTCTACTCTGCCATACAATTTATCAATGCAGTAGTTGAGAAAATATTCGAAGAAAATATTCCCAAAGGAAAATGTTTATGACATATTCTTAATCATAATACCAGTGGGGTAAAAAAGTAAGCTACATAAATAAAATTGGGGAAGAATTGGAAATGCTCAAGGCTGGTCAGCAATGCACTACTGTAGTCTAGAAACACTGAATAACATTGAAGATATAGTAACTAGGAAGCTCAATGTAATCTTTTGAATGCACTCAGGACTGCTTAGACCCAGAAAGGTATGTAGACAATGAAAGATGGTTAGAAGACAGCTACAAAGACCCTTCAAAATAGCTGGAAAATAATATCCTTTGATAGATGGTACTATGTGGGTTCTCCCTCTCCTCCCTCCATCCTGATTATACCCCCTCTTCCATCATTCAACTCTTAGTGCTTTCTCTTATAAGGTTACCTTGTATCTACTTTACACAAATTTTTTATATACCTTCATATGTTCATGTCCATTTCCACCTTAGAATATAAACTCCTTGAAGGGAGGGGCTTATTGCTAATTAGCTGATAGAAAAAGAAAAAGTCACACACAGAGCATTTATAGAGAGGTATAGAAACATCTCTTCATCTTGAATGGAAGTGTATCCCATCTTGGATCAGAATTCCTGCAAATATAGGTATGATGATAATGGTCCTATTCTATATCCTAGTTCTCTGTCTTGCCTCCTCCAATAGACTGTAGGTCCCTTGAGAGGAGAAAAACTGTTTTGTACACCTTTGTATCATCACACAATTTAACATAGTGCCTTGCACATTGTGGGTATTCTTCATTTTTATTGAACTGATGGATTATTTACTTGCTTTCAGCTAATGACTTTCTGATCTTGAAATGTTATTGCTATCCATTAGCGAGCAGGATTGTAATTTTGAAATCAAAATTAATTTGTATCTTTATGCCTTTTCATTGTAATCGAAACAAATTTAGACAGCACAAATATGTCTAACTACTTTAAACCTTTTTTCTCTCTTTTTCCTCCTAGAACTTCCAGACAGTGTTTCCACCATTTGTTCTCTTTGAGAAGTATGGAAAAACATACTCACGGGCTGGAGAGATAGTGTAAGGGTGTGTATTTCTACATGAAGAACTCTTCAAAATGTAATAAACTCACAAAGCCACAAATAAAGTTGATTGATCAGTCTACCATGCATTTTAAAAGCCACGTCATCATCACATTCTTAAGTAAAGAAGCTTCCTACACCTCTTAGAATCCAACCTAATGGAGGCATGCATTTTTTTCCAGATTATCTACTGACAGAGATATACTCATCTATAATTATATGGACCTCACCATACTTTAAAGGAGGCATAGAACTAGAACAAAGTTAAAGGCACCAATCCATCCTTCATCCTAACAGAGGGAAGATATTAGGTAATATAGTTTATAAAATACAGTGAAAACAATGATGGTGGCTCAAACAATAAAATCAGTCAAACTAATTTTTTGAGTATTGAATACTGCACTAAGGACTTAGGAAGAATTACAAAGAAATCAAAACTGTGTTTCTTGACTTTAGCAACTATGCAGTCTGGGTAGGTAGACCAAAGATACCCACACGTAACTACTTTTAAAATACTTATAATACAGAATATTAGTAGGTAGAAAATTGTGTGATTAACAAGAGCTACAGGATAGACAAATGATCATAGAATGGAATTGGCTTAGAGAAATTTCCTAACATGGTTTTGTTCCAGGTTTTAGAGATGATAGAGAAAGAGTGTGGGGAACGTTGTGTGTGGAGAGAATGGCACCTAAAGATGTGGAGGCAGGTAGAAGAAAGGAATTTTACTTGGGTGCCTCATGTTGACCCCTTCAGAACCCCTTGATGTATTGGCCTCATGGAGGACCAAACGCCCACTGTACCTAGGGAAGTTAGTTATTACCATTTCTTCTGGATACAGTCTACTACTGGTAGCATGAAGGCTCATAATGTGTCCTCATGGGAAAACTTAGCTGCATTTAGTCTTTTTAAGTGATAGTACTTGAGAGACCCTGCAAGTATTTCCTGTATTCATGAAATGTTGGATTTTGACCTACATTCTTTGAGATTTGTAGCAGGGGAAAGCTGATGTTGAAAACATTGAAGAGAGCCATTTCCTTATGCCAATGCAGTGTGGTTATGTTAAAAAAAATACATGTAACAATTCTTTCTTAACTACATATAAACACATTCACTTTTAAAGTTGCCTGCATGAACACATTTTACTGTTGCTATAGAAGGGAAATCATTAGCAAGTAGTTCATTGCCATATTATAATCATATAAAGACTAAATGCTAAATGTCTTTAGTGTGGCATAGACGATTTCATCTTTTTGGTTATTTAAAGCCTTTTATGACATACTCTAATACATGGGTATATTCAGTAGCTTATGGCAATAATTAAGTTATCCTGATGATAATGGCTAATATTTTTACAGTGTATTCCATCTGGCTTGATCTGGAATAATCTAAAAAGTAATAGGTGCATAAGATATGACTATAAAGTAAGACAAGGGATTTTTTGACAAACGTACCAGAACTTATACCTCCAAATGAATAGCATCCCTATTCAGATTAACAAATATTACCTTGGCAGGCTAAACACTTACTCCAACAATGCTGCCATTGCTCAAAGCATCTTTGGAATGCCTCTTTGGGGATTGGCTTCAGAGTATGTGGCATGTGCTTTTGAATACCCTAATTGGTGACAAATCATCACTATCTCAGAGTCAATTTGATTTGGCGGAACAGCCAACAGTAATTCAGAGCCAATTTTCATGAATAATATGGGTGGCCAAGGTGGGCTATACCAATTTAAAAGGTTCAACAAGTAACAAGAATGGATCACTTATATAACCCTGAAGGCAGTTCCAAAAAAGGGAATTCCGAAAGGGCTTTGAGAAATGGCAGCCTCATTGAGATAAATTCACAGTTTTCCAAAGTGACTGCATTCAAAACAACATGGACATCGAAATTCATCAGTTTTTGTAGTGATGGTTAAAAATTCAGTTTCATAATTTTATAGTCAGACATATATGTGCATATGAACACACAAACACATACATATATAATACACACACACACACAATAAACACATACATACTCTAATATTGAAATAGTATTACTATGTGCCAGGTACTACACTAAATGCTTTACAATTGTTATGTCATTTGATCCTCTCGACAACCCTGCGAGGTAAGTGATATTATTATTGTCTCCCATTTTACAGATGAGGAAACTGAGGCAGACAGAGGATAAGTAACTTGCCCAGGATCATACAGCTACTGGTGTCTGAGGTTCAATTTGAGCTCAGGTCTTCCTGACTCAGGCCCAGCGCTGTATCCAATGTGTCACTTAGCTATGTACATACATACATACAAATATACCTGTGGTGTTTTAGACTTGTTGGTTTATGTCAAATCATTGTAACAATATCGACAAAGAATATAAGGATTTTAGGGACAGGGCCAAAGTGGTGTCTGAAAAAGGAGTGGGTTTTTTTTTTTAGTGCAATTGACCTCTAACTCCAACTTTAAAGAGTCTTCTCCTTACAAAGAAGTTGTTTTTTCAAAAATTTGTAGTACAGTTGTTTGGAACTTGGAATTAATTCTCCCATAGGTACCGTTGGTTAAACACAAACACTGGAATTTATTTAGTACAGTAAGTTTTGAAAAATGCTTAACATACATTTTTCCCCCTTTATTTTCACAATAACCCCCTAAGGTATAGGCTGCAAATATGACTAACATCCATTTTGTAGATGAAGAAACCGACTATAGGATTGACTTGCTCATAAAGCAGTGTGTTGTTGTGGAAAGATTACCAGGCTTGAACCTGAATTCAAATACCACATCTGACATTTACTAGCAGTGTGAGCAAGGACAAGTCACAATCTCTCTTAGTTTCACTTTCTTCATCTGTAAAACAGATAATAATACCACCTAACTGGTGGATTGCTGTAAGGATCAAATGAGATTACACACACACACACACACACACACACACACACACACACACACACATGCACATATACACATATATTCATATACACACAGAGAGAGAAAGAAATTATATTCAGAATAACTAAAAGGCAAAAACTATCTGAGAATCTGCCAATACACACTCACAATTTATAGAAATACAATTACAAAATGATCTTTCTAAGGACAAAGGAAGACAAATGGGAGAGAGATCCATTGTTTATAGTTGCTAGAGTCAATAGGATAAAAATACTATACTAACTAAATTTGTCATCATATGTAGTTCTATGCCAATCAAATTGACAAGGCCTACTTTATAGAATTAGACAAAATAATAACAAAATTCATCTGGGGGAGTAAAAGTTCAAGAATCTCAAGGAATGAAGGAAAGCTCTAGCATCACCAGATTTCAAAATATATTACAAAACAATGATCATCAAAACTATTAGTGGAAGAGACTTAAATCAAATCTAGAAACAACTGAATATAGCAAACAAATTTTCTGTAAATCCAAGAAAACAAACCATTAGGGGAAGAACGTCCTTTTCACCCAGAACTTTGGTGAAAAGTGTAAAATAGTTTGGCAGAAATTAGTCTTAGACCAGCATTTTAAAACATATACTCAAAGAAGCTCTAAATGGCTGGGACTTTACTTAAAAAGGAGGCAGGTGGACAACAAGACATTTTCTAACAGAAATGGTCAATGTATCACTTTGTTTTGCTTAATTGTACTTCATTGTTACAAAAGAGGTTTCTGTTGTGGAGAGGGTATTGAAAGATGGTAATGATGGAAAATCCATTAAAACGTTAATAAATAAAATCACCATGGAGATTGATGGCATTTGTTTTTGAGTTTTTGTTTTTTCCAGGTCTACTTCAAAACTTATGGACTTTATTTTCCTTGATATGGATATGATGAGTACCTAGCAGTACTCTTATAATAATACCTTGTGTTTAGACAGTGCTTTATAGTTCTCAAAGAGCTTTTATAACAATTATATGAATTCTGTTACAAGAAGTAAAGACATCATTATCCCCACTTTACAATTGAAGGAAATGAGTCTGAGAGGGGCCACGTAGGTGATAAATGAAGGAAGTAGGGCTAGAACCCAGATCTTGTGGCATTCCCACCAGTCACTATCCTGGAACCTCTAAAAACAAGGGAGTATTTCTAACACATCAGATAAGGGAACAGATAAGGGACTATTCCCTTGTACAAAAGGAAAAGGGAAATGTTCTTTGATTTATGACTGAATCAATGAGCTTTATTAAGCCTTATTATGTGCCTGGCACTTTTCTAGATGTTGGAGATAAAAATACCAGGAACAAAATAATTCCTACACTCAAGGAACTTAATCTAATAAGAGGTAGGGAGGAGGGAAGACAAATATATTATGCTATATAAATATATACAAGTATTCTAAATACAAGTTAAATATAATGTAGTCTAGATGGAAGGTGGTAGAGGTGGCCTTAACTCTGGCATCCTATTAAGCTTGATCTTGGGATAAAATGAGGAGCTCATGAATCATCAAGAAGTTCATAGAAGGTTGACTTTGCCCTAACAGAACAAGGTTGTCCAACTAAGATACAGCAGCCCTTGTGTCCTTGTAGCATTCTCTAGGCACAGTCTCTTCATCTCTATCAGCTGGGCAAGATATGGTGAGTTTGGAAATCAACCAAATCCAGGGGCCCTGACTCCACACAGGTGGGATCTGCCTTGCTGTTAGTTGACCAGGAAGCTATATCAAGGGAGATGGGGTTCAATCAAATAGTGATAGTCCCATGGCATTTAAGGGAACACTAATCCATGTTGCCATGAAACTGGCAAACCCTGATTTACCACAGGACACTAGCAATTAGAAGTTTCGAGAAATACTTTTGTTGGAAGGAGGTGCTTGACCTTGAAGGAAGAGAAGGAATCTGTGTGGCAGAGGTGAAGGTGGGAGTGCATTCCAGATATGGGGACAACCAGTATGAAGGTACAAAGATTATTATGGCACCACCATCTGGATGCAGAGTTGGCTGAGTTTATCAACCCTCCTCCTACCAACTGCAGCTGTCTGTAAAGAATATCCTCTAATCTTTTTTTTTACACCTAGCAGGGGTGTGCTAGAAAACAGTTCAAACTAGCTGACGAGAGCCAATTATTAAATTTTTAGTGTGAGCATTTACGGTTCAGAAATTAGAGAATGCTACAAATTAGGGTTTGATTTATTTTGTTCATTGTCTAGACTTAAAGTGTTAATGATGTTGATTAAACTTAAAAGTGTTCTATGAGGAATTTTTGGGGGAAAGGAGGGAAGGGGTGATTAAACACCAGCACACGCATATATGAATGTACTGGAGGAGAGTCAGGATTGTCGTCTGGAGAGGAAGGAAAATGTGGATGAGTGGTCTGGATATCCCCTTTAACATGGAGATTCTGGATAGACCAGACAATCAGAGCAGAGGCAAAAGGGGCATGGAGTTTTTCCAGTGAAGACCAGGCCTGGTGTGAGCTTCTGGGGTAGAGAGGTTATTGCAGCCTTGTAGAGAAAGAATAAAAGGGGAGCGAAGAGTATATCCTGGAAACAAAATCATACATCTGTGCTGATTGGGTCTGTTACATAATTATGTTAATTAATCTTAACTGGGCCCTGACTACAGCAAGGTGATACTCTTAAGTCCTCCCAGGATGATTCTCACACTCCCCACAGCAGCTGTTCCAAACCATGAACCTCCCACAATACCCCTTCCCCACACCCACTCAGCAGAGGGCCGTATCTCACACTTAACTGAAAAAAAATGGAGGCGTTTTTCTAGATGCTCCCTCCCTCCTCTGCTCCACTCTACATTTCAAAACCCCTTGGTATTATTCTCCATTGCTTCTTCCTTCATTCCAACGTCTGATGAAGTGGTGCTTTTCCTACCAAGATCAACTTCTCTACTTGTACTCTGGAGCCCACGCCCTTCCGTTTTTCTCTAACAGATTGTCACCCTTCCCCCAATCATGAATGAATAAATGAACGAATGAATGAATGAGGGGGAAAAAAGCATTAAGCACCTACTGTGTGCAAAGCACTGTGCTAAGTGCTGGTGATAAGAAGAGAAAAACAGACAGTTTCTATTCTCAAGGAGTTTATGTCCTCACTATCTTTTCTCCCCAATCTACCCATCTTCTGTATTTCCCTATTTATTCTGAGGCTACAACCATTCTTCCAGTCACCCAGCTTTGCCTTGATTCTCCAATCTATCCCTTATGACATATACCTAATCAGTTACTCAATCTTGTCAATTCTACCTCCAAAGCACTAACCAAGGTCAGCCCTAATAGCCTCTCTTTTGTACTATTGCAACAGACTCCTAATTTATCTTCCTGGCCTGAGTTCCTCCTTTTTCCAATTTATCCCTAACATATCTGCCAAAGTGATAATACCTAAAGCAAAGGTCTGAGCACATCACTCCCCTGCTCAGTAAACACTGATGGCTCCTTTTTGCCTCTCAAATCAATCGATCAGCTACTTAATTAAACAAGAGACATTTATTGAGCACCCATTATATGCCAGCCACTGTATTAGGTTCTAGAAATGACAAAAATGAAACCATCCCTGACCCTCAAGGAGTTAAGTTGTGGGAAAAGCAGGTCAGGATCAGGTTGTGAAGGTCTTTAAAAACTAAATGGAAGAGCTTATATTTGATCTTAGAAACAATAGCAAACCACTGGAATTAATTATTTTTAAAAATTGTTTAGATTTTTTTAATTTTTAGTTTACAACACTCAGTTCCACAAATTTTTGAGTTCCAAATTTTCTTCCCCTCCCTCCCTTCCAAGACAGCATGGAATACGATATATGTTCTACACGTACCTTGGCATTAAACTTATTTACACAATAGTCAAGAAGAATTATGACCAATGGAATGAATCATGAGAAAGAAGAAACAAAACCAAAAAAGAAGAGAAAAAAAAAGAGCAAATAGTTTGCCTCAATCTGCATTCAGATTCTGTAATTCTTTCCATGTATATAAATAGCTCTTTCCATCATGAGTCCTTTGGAGCTGTCTTTGAACCTTGTATTGATTATTAAGTGGGATATTGACACAGTCAGACCTGTGCTTTAGGAAAATTTCTTTGGTAGCTATGTGGAATATGGACAAGCTCCCCTATCCTTTAAAGCTCTTTACAAGCTAAAACTATTGTACCTTTCCATCCTTGTTATCCAATACTCTACTTCACACACTGTATGATACAAGTAAATTGAACTTCTTTTTCTGCCTTCAATCCAATCCACTAAACATTTGTTAAGCACCAACTATGTGCCAGGTACTGTGCTAAGCATGGGAATGTCGATCACAGCTGACATTCCATCTCCCATTTCTGTGGCTTTTCACAGGCTAACCATCATGCTTGGAATTGTCTCTTTTCTCATCTGGGCTTTGAGTTTTCTTCACAGTTCAGCTCAAATACGATCTCCAACATGATGTTTTTCTTGAATCCCATAGCTGCTAGTGCCTCCCCTTTCAAGTTTATTTTCTATGAATATGTATTGCCTTCTCAAGTAGAATGTAAAACTCCTTAAAGGAAGAGATCATGCTGTTTCCTTTTGTCCTCGAATCCCCAGTGACCTAGATAAAGTAGGTATCTAAGAAATGCTTCATGATCAATTGCTTCATTACAGATGGAACAGAGAAGACCAGTAAATGCCTAAACTGATTCCTCACAGCTAGTGATCTTTCTCCGTCTCAGTGTCTATGGATGTCTCAGCCATATTGCTGGTCTGCAGTTAGCATGTTGTTACAATTAGTTGAAGTGTAAAATGATGGACAAAAACAGAATGTTGCAGCACATGCATGACTCTATTAAAGTTCTCCTTCAGTAGAGATGACCCTCTTTCGTCAAAGATCTTAGCAACAAGGTACAAGTTCTGACCAATCTTGTCTAGTTGGAAAGATTTTGAGGCCAATCTGGGGGATGTATTGTCCGTTATCTGAAGACCACAGCTTAGTTATGGTCAGAAAGACACAGCACGAGAAATCTCGCTACTAGGTCATCAATTATTTTGGCCACAGCAACTCACAAAGTCTTTACTCTAGCATAGTGGGATTACAATTTGTGTTGATGGAGGGAGTACTCAAACCAATTAAAACATCTATCTTTGTAGTTTTAAAGTTCAAGTTTCAAATCCTTGAGCGGAGAGAAGAAGTGTGCTGTCTTGTTGGAATGTGACATTGGGTAACTAATTTCCCCAAACCAGAATGCTTTGTTCTGAAGGGGGTTCAAGGTTTGAGGAGTTGAGTGAGTGAAAGGAGAGACTGTATGAACAAGATTTTGAATGGCAAAAGCAATAATAATACTAGTAAAAATAGCTAACAGGTAATAGGAGCACTATCCTAAACTCTTCCTGCTCCCTTTCCCTATACAAGTCAAAATAATTTTTTCCTTAAGATTTGGTTGGTTCTGGGGACTAAGGGCTCAGACTATGGGCATCACTTCTTTGTCACCTGAGTATAAAACAGCTGTGAGGGGCTGCAGGGGTCTCCGATGATTGGCTACTGGATTGAAATGGGAAGTTGTCCTTTCATTATTAACTGGTAAACAACCTATGAGTATCTTATTTTATTCTAATAGCAAGCCTAATCTAACAGGGGATTGGCCTGCATCGGGCCCAGCCCAGAACAATTTATATAGTGCTTTAAAGTCTGCAAAGTACTTTACATATATGATCTTCTTTAGTTTTCACAACAATCCTGTGAGATGGGTATAATGATCAGCCTCATTGTATATATGAAGAAAATGAGGCTAAAAGGTTAAGTCATTTGCCTAGAGTTATACAACTAGTACATTTAGTGCATATCTCTACTATGTATAGTACTGAATAGTACATATCTGAAGCAACATTTGAACTCAGGTCTTCTGACTCCTGGTCTAGCATTTTATTCAGTATATGACCTAACTGCTTTCTAGCTGAAGTTCAAGGTAACTTTGAAAGTGCAAGTTCAAACAACACATACAACAAAAGTTTGTAACTTGAGACCTCATACTTCATTTTTCATTGGAGCAATTTCTTGACTTATACTATTCTAATTCTGGTCATTTAAAAGCAATTAATTTGTCCTAGGACATTATAATTCCTAGTGATGTCAATTATATAGTGAAAAATAATGAGTTATCAAGCCTTCAACTTGCTTTTATAGAAACAAGGTAGTATATGGGATAGCAAAATAAACCTGGAATCAGGGAGACTTGAGTTCAAAACTAGCATCAGAAACTTCCTTAATGTATGACCATGATAAGTAACTTAACTCCTATCTGACTCAGTGCCCTCATCTGTAAAATGAGGATAATCCTCATTGTGAGGATAAATAAGATAATATTTGTAAAGTACTTCACTAACCTTGAAGAGCTATATAAATACTAGCTATTATTATCGCTAACAAAGACAACAATGGATGATAGAAGGTGAAAATCATGATAGCTCATTGTTCCTTTGCATTTTAAAGTGCCCTAAGTAGCAAAAAGTGGCCAAACCTGTCTTTACATACTGCCTCAGAAAATGGATATCCAGGATTTTAATTTGGTAAGTGAAGAGACTCACCCTCAGTGAGGACCCTCTTGTTGAGATTTAATTTCACCAAATAACACAAAGTACTGTCACTCAGTGCTGAGGAGGCTAGTAGGGAAGGGACACCTGCACCAAACTGTTCAATAAAGATGGACCTGTCCTTTTCAGAGCTATCTATTTGATTGCTCCTGATTGAAGGTAGTCCATTATTTCACCATAATTCACCCTGTTTTCCTTCTAAACGCTAGACTACATTCCCCCATCATTCCGATTAGAAATAGCAATACCATTATCAGATTAATTATTCTCTTTTTTCCTTTTGTCTCTCTGAGCCTAGATAAACAGAACCCATGCCAACCACCTATCACTGAAAACATTAGGGTCTCAGTCACTGATAGTGTTCAATATGAACTAATATTTAAAAGAACATTTTAAATTTATGATTTTATTCACATCAGCCCGCTCCCTTTTTTATCGTCCTAATTTTCTTCTTAAACTGACCACTTTCCTTTCACATACTTTTGTTTCATACTGTATGCATCTGGATTTACTAAATCACAAAAGCATTTTTAACCATTAAGATTCTTCCTTTAAAGAGACAAGATTATCTAAACTACTTTTAGGGTTTAGAAGAATTTATTGAAATGAAATGAAAGACCTTAGATCCAGAAGCAAGCCCACCAACATTTTAGTTTCCTTAATGATTACCATGCTCCCTATAATTTCCAGATAGTCAATGTGGTATAGTGGATAGAGAGTGGGATTTGAAATCAGGTAGGCCTAGGTTCAGGGCAGCTAAGTGGCACAGTGGATGGAGTTCTGGGTTCAGAGTTAGGAAGACCAGAGTTCAAATCTGACCTCAGATACTTACTAGCTGTGTGACCCTGGGCAACTCACTTAACCCTGTTTGCCTCAGTTTCCTTATCTGTAGAATAAGCTGCAGTTGGAAATGGCAAACTAGTCCAGTATCTGCCAAGAAAACCCCAAATGGGGTCACAATGAGTCAGAAAGGACTGAAAATGACTCAACAACAACAACAAAAGACCTAGGTTCAAGCCTTGCTTCTGACTTATATTGGTTGCAGGATCCTAGGTGAGGTGCCTCCAGGCAACTCTTTAACCAAACACATTGCCCAACAATTGTCAATTTGCATTAGGAGAGGGATTTTCCTCATTGGATTTTCCTTACCCTAAGAAATCACAGATCTAGACCACCCCTCCCCACATAATATCTCCTAAAATTCTTCCTTTTGGATTGAATTTTAGTCAATGTTAGTTTTATGCCAAAAATAATTCAATTTTTTGAAAGACTTAAAAATGAGCATAATTTGAGCTAAATACATTAACTCTCTGTAAGACAAATAGTAAATAATATACATCTACTAATATAAATAATAAATAGCAATAAAATAATCAATAACAAACAATATACATCTACTAATTTCCTATAAGAATTTTGGCACACACACACATGCATGCACACACACACACACACACACACACACACACAAAACCAAAACCAAAAATTTGAATTTAGGATAAAGACTATACCTATGATTTTATTCATATAGAGTCTTCCATCTACCAGCTCAGGCACTTTCTCTACTACCAGTCTTAGAAAGGTGCCTAGAGCACTGAGAGTCAGTGACTTGCCCCAGGTCACACAGCCAATATGCTTCAGAGACAGGACTTGAATCTAGATCTTCCCAGCTTCAAAGCGGGCATTAATACTACGCCAGGCAACCTCTTAAAACATTTTTTAAAAAAGAATTCATACCTAATTGGCAGGTGAATGGTGGGGAGAGTAGTGAAATTGCATTATCTTATGTTGTTGATGTTGTTAGGAAAACAAGGCTCTGAATAGTGCCTCCAAACAAACAGAATTCTAGTCTGAGGAGCCTTGAGATTTTTTTTTTAAACTTTATTTTTTTCATTTAATATATTTAGTTTTCAGCATTGATTTTCACAAGAGTTTGAATTACAAATTTTCTCCCCATTTCTACCCTCTCCCCCACTCCAAGATGGTGTATATTCTGGTTGCCCTGTTCCCCAGTCAGCCCTCCCTTCTGTCATCCCACTCCCCTCCCATCCCCTTTTCCCTTTCTTTCTTGTAGGGCAAGATAAATTTCTACGCCCCATTGCCTGTGTATCTTATTTTCTAGTTGCATGCAAAAACTTTTTTTTGTTGTTTTTGAACATCTGTTTTTAAAAACTTTGAGTTCCAAATTCTCTCTCCTCTTCCCTTCCCACCCACCCTCCCTAAGAAGTCAAGCAATTCAACATAGGCCACATGCATATCATTATGTATAACCCTTCCACAATACTCATGTTGTGAAATTCTCACTATATTTTGCTCCTTCCTAACCTATCGCCCTTTATTGAATTTTCTCCCTTGATTCTGTCCCCTTTTGAAAGTGTTTGTTTTTGATTACCTCCACCCCCAGCTGCCCTCCCTTCTATCATCCCCCCCTTTTTCTCTTCTTCCTCCTTTTTTCCTGTGGGGTAAGATACCCAATTGAATATGTATAATATTCCCTCCTCAGGTCAAATCTGATGAGAGCAAGATTCACTCATTCCCCCTCACCTGACTTCTCTTCCCTTCCTATAGAACTGCTTTTTCTTGCCACTTTTATGTGAGATAATTTACCCCATTCTATCTTTCCCTATCTCCCTCTCTCAATATGTTCCTTTCTCATCCCTTAATTTGATTTTATTTCTTTTAGATATTTTCCCTTCATCTTCAACTCACACTGTGTCTGCCCTCATATGCATATATATATATATATATATATATATATATATATATATATATATATATATATATGCATATTCCCTTCAGCTACCCTAATACTGAGGTCTCATGAATCATACACATCACCTTGCCATGTAGGAATGTAAACAAAATAGTTCAACTTTAGTAAGTCCCTTGCAACTTCTTTTTCTTGTTCTTTTTCTTGATTACCTTTTCATGTTTCTCTTGATTCTTGTGTTTGAAAGTCAAATTTTCTATTCAGCTCTGGTCTTTTCACTTACAAAGCTTGGAAGTCCTCTATTTTATTGAAAATCCATATTTTGCCTTGGAGCATGATACTCAGTTTTGCTGGGTAGGCAATTCTTGGTTTTAATCCTAGCTCCATTGACCTCTGGAATATTGTATTCCAAGCCCTTCGATCTCTTAATGTAGAAGCTGCTAGATCTTGTGTTATCCTGATTGTATTTCCACAATACTCAAATTGTTTCTTTCTGGCTGCTTGCAGGATTTTCTCCTTGATCTGGGAGCTCTGGAATTTGGCAACAATATTCCTAGGAGATTTCTTTTTGGGATCTATTTGAGGAGGCGATCGGTGGATTCTTTCAATTCCTATTTTGCCCTGTGGGTCTAGAATATCAGGGCAGTTCTCCTTGATAATTTCTTGAAAGATGATATCTAGGCTCTTTTTTTGATCATAGCTTTCAGGTAGTCCAGTAATTTTTAAATTATCTCTCCTGGATCTGTTTTCCAGGTAAGTGGTTTTTCCAATGAGATATTTGACACTGTCATCCATTTTTTCATTCCTTTGGTTCTGTTTTATAATATCTTGATTTCTCATAAAGTCACTAGCTTCCACTTGCTCCAATCTAATTTTTAAGGTAGTATTTTCTTCAGTGGTCTTTTGGACCTCCTTTTCCATTTGGCTAATGCTGCCTTTCAAGGCATTCTTCTCCTCATTGGCTTTTTGGAGTTCTTTTGCCACTTCAGTTAGTCTATTTTTTAAGGTGTTGTTTTCTTCAGTGTATTTTTCAGCATTTTTTGGGTCTCCTTTAGCAAGTCCTTGACTTGTTTTTCATGGTTTTCTCGCATCCTTCTCATTTCTCTTCCCAATTTTTCCTCTACTTCTCTAACTTGCTTTTCCAAATCCTATTTGAGCTCTTCCATGGCCTGAGACCAGTTCATGTTTTTCTTGGAGGCTTTTGGTGTAGGCTCTTTGACTTTGTTGACTTCTTCTGGCTGTATGTTTTGGTCTTCTTTGTCACCAAAGTAAGATTCCAGAGTCTGAGACTGAATCTGGGTGCATTTTCGCTGCCTGGCCATATTCCCAACCAACTAACTTGACCCTTGGGTTCTTCAGTGGGGTATGACTGCTTGTTTACTAAAGAGAACTATGTTCCATGCTTGGGGAGATGCACCAGCTCTGCCACACCAGCACTCCTCCTTCCCCAAGAACCCCCCAACCCGGACTGGACTTAGATCTTCAGCAGGCTCTTCACTCCTGCTCTGATTAGCCACTTAATTCTTCCCATCAGGCGGGCCTGGGGCCGGAAGTAACTGTAGCTGTAGTTCTATAGCTGCCCCACATCCGCTGCCCCCGGGGCGGTAGCTGAACCTCGAACTCCTTCCACTCCTGCAGCTTTTCCCACTAACTTTCTCTGTTGTCTTTGGTGTTTGTGGGTTGAGAAGTCTGCTAATTGCAGCAGCTCACTGATCCAGGGCGCTAGGGCACACTCCGCCTGGCTTCTGGTCTGGTTGGTCCGTGCCACCCACGCTGGGCTCTGCTCTGCTCCGCTCCCAGCTCCATGCGGGATGGACCTCACCCAAAGACCATCCAGGCTGTCCTGGGATGGAGCCCTGCTTCCCTCTGCTATTTTGTGGGTTCTGCAGTTCTAGAATTGGTTCAGAGCCTTTTTTTATAGGTTTTTGGAGAGACTCAGTGGGGAGCTCACACTAGTCCCTGCTTTCCAGCTGCCATCTTGGCTCCGCCCCCAAGCCTTGAGATTTTTAAAATAGATAGGGAAAGGATGAGGAATGGAAATGTTTCCTATGCTGCAAGTAACATAAGATTAGGAAAAAATTTAGAATCATTGGTTTGTCATTTTAATTAACAATAAGAATTTATTATATTCTAAATTTTTAATTTAGTAACAGAAACTGTTACTAAAAATATAGCTATCTTCAAAAGTAAAATGGATAGAAAAATTACTGTACCTTCCTCTACTTTTTTCACCAGCTGAGAACTGTCCTTCATATATAAAGAAGATATAACGAGGAGTGGGATGTGTATGCTTGAATTTTTATTTTTCAGAATGAAGATGATTTTAAAT
Organism: Trichosurus vulpecula; assembly: GCF_011100635.1. Taxonomy (NCBI): domain Eukaryota; kingdom Metazoa; phylum Chordata; class Mammalia; order Diprotodontia; family Phalangeridae; genus Trichosurus; species Trichosurus vulpecula. Next base: position 121,962,600 of record NC_050576.1, read on the forward strand.
CTTACCCTCTATCTTGCCACTCAGTCCCTGTGTGTGACCAATAGCTCATGTTTAATGGCTGACCAGGTAAAGGTGGATCAGTCACTAGTTAGTGAAGAGAACAAAGTGAGCAGCCCCGCAAAATAGATGCAACCTTTGACTTTGATATCAGTAATCACATATCCTATCCAACTGTTCCTAAGTGAACTAGAAGAACTAGAATAAAATTTGAAGATGCCCTTTCACTATTTTATGTAGCTTATTTTTCTACCTTGCTCTTTTGTTTTAATGAAATATTATGAATCAAATTTTAAAATTGAAAGCAATATTAAAGTTAAAAGTGAAATAAGTCTGAGAGGTAGCATAAGACCACAGGTTGGCTGGGTGGTTTTCTGAAAGACAGCCCTTGGATACTATGAATTTATGAGAAGTGATTCTTAATTGGCTGAGAGTTCTCTGAGACTATGTACTAGATTTCCGATCGGGATGGACATTCTGATTGAGGGAGAAGATAGAATACTCGAGTTAATGGGATGGGGGTGTTACAGTTGAGTGGTGTAGCGAAAAAGTCATTAGACTGGAAAATGGGAGTTCTGAGTTCTAGCCTTGACCCATCATCCTCTAGGAGACCTTGAGCAAATTACTTATCTGGGCTTCAGTTTCTCATCTATAAAGTGAAGGACACAATATAATTGTCTTGAAGATTGAGGAGGAGTAGACTGCAAGTACTTCAAGTTCCAACTTTAGCAAGATAACAACATGGGCAAAGCAGACCAAGAAGTTCAAAACTGTTTGGAATAATTTAAATTGTGCACTACTGGCCAAGAGAGAAGAGTTCATAAAGAGAAGGTCAGGAATGCATAATTCCTTAGGGCCATAAGGGCTTACATACATTTGAATTTCTTTCCTCAGTTACAAACTTCTGCAAAAACTAAACTATTGGTCTTTTCTTAGACAGGCTACAAACAATTTGTTGTTTTATTACTGTGTCCTGTTTCCCGGTTTTCTTAAAAAGACTCACCTTTATAACACACAGGACCAGTGGCTATCTAAATTTTGGTTTGAAGACCTCCAATGAGAGGATACCCATTACCTTCTGAAGCAGTCTATCCCATTCTTTTAGCTAACATATGACAATCAATTCATACTGAGATACAGTCTACTAAATCCCCAAGATCTTTTTTTCTCTCACAGAATTTCTGTCTAGTCCAGTTACTGCATATACAAATGACAGCAGTGACAATAACAGAAGGAACAGAACTAATTTTTATAATATATAAATAATACATGAAGGAATCCAGAAGGGAGAGCCAGCAAAACAAAGCAGAGAGCCTAGAAGAGTGGCAGAAAAAGAAGAAATACCATTGAAGATGGAGAAGTGTAGGATTTTTTAGTGAAAAATCATGGTATACACCTTGAAAGGGACAGAGGGAAAAATGAGAAGTGAAAATAAAGCAAGTATGTATAGAATCATAGGATTTCAGAGTTTCGAGGAACTCTGAGGCCAATTGTTCCAAATTGCCAAGAATAAGTCTCTTCTAGCTCAAACTAGACAAGTGACCAGTGAGCTTGTGTTTGAAGACTAAAAGAAGGGAATCCATTGCTCCCTCAAGTGCTAACTTCTACTCCTTAAGAGCTCTTAATTGGTAGTTTTTCCTTGCCTCAGGCCTAATATGCATCTCTAGAAATATCTACCCATTCCTTCCAGTTCTGTTTTTCAGGAGTATGCAAATCAATTGTCATCAGAAAACATACAGGATTTGGAGTTGGACAACCTGAAATTGCATCTCTAGACTGCTACTAGTTTTATATTTCTGTATTAGGAAGGTAAAAATCAACCAACTGATCAAACAAGCATTTGTAAAGTGCCTACTATGTGCCAGGCACTATGCTAAGCATTTTACAAATATTATTTCATTTTATCTTCACTATAACCCTTTGAGGTAGGTGCTATTATTATCTTCATTTTACAGTTGAGGAAACTGAGGCATGGGGTCACATAGACAATAAGTGCATGAAACTGGATTTGAACCAAGGTCTTCCTGATTCTAGGTCCAGCACTTTATCCATTGCATCACCTAGTGTCAAAGGAAAACTTTCCTCTCCATTAAGGCCTCAAGAGGTTCTGGGTTTCCCATATTTGGATGCCTTCAGAACGATGGTAGGTGACTGCTTGTACAATGTGTTATGACGAGGATTCCTTGTCTACATGGATTGGCCTGTAAGGTTCCATCCAAGTCTAAAATTCTGCGATCGTGTAATTTTTTGAGGTGGAGCAGAGGAGGGGGTTCTTCCAGTCATGGAGAGCAGCCAGTGAAAACATAACAGAATGGCGCATTCTGTGTAGAGAATAATGAGAAGTTCAGTTTGACTGGGACCTAGCATGTGTGAAGGAGAAAATTACATAATTTGGCTGGAAAAGTAGGTTGGGGTCAGCTTGTGAAAAGCCTTTAATGCCAAATGGGGGGAGTTGTATTTGATCCCAGAAATAATACAGATCCACTGGAGTTTATCAAGCGGGAGACAGACATGGTTAGAGTTATGGTTTAAGAAAATTATCTTGGGGAGAGGATTCTGGGAAGAGGGCAGAGTAGGTCAGAAAATTTCAAGCTCTCAAGATTTTCCTTCACAAAAGAGATAAAATAGCACCTCTGTGTGAACATAGAGCAGTGAAAACAAATAAAAGTAGTGGTGGAACAGGGGTCATCTTGGGACAACTGGAGAAGACCTGATGAAAAAATCCTAGTACTAGATTTCCTCCCTGTGAAGAGTAAAGACCTGGGGCACCTAGGTGGCACAGTGAGTAGAGCACCAGCCCTGGAGTCAGGAGGACCTGAGTTCAAATCTGGCCTCAGACACTTGACACATGTACTAGCTGTGTGCCCTTGGGCAAGTCATTTAACTCCAATTGCCCTGCCAAAAAAAGAGTAAAAACTTACACAAGCTGCTTAAACAAGAGGCGATCCCTGGGGTTAGCTGGGTTGGGAGACTGCCTGGGCTGCCACAGAAACTTTCACCTCTGGGACAGTGAGGGGAGTTGGGCATCTGACCTGGGGAAAATCTAGGAAACCTTTGCTGACAAGAAACACTAGACCCAGATGTGCTGCAGAGAGCTGTGTGGTGAGAAGGAGCCAACACACCCCCAGTGAGTGCAGAAGCAGTGGGGTGGGGATGCTGCTGGCTGTGGGCACTTACAGGAGGCTGGAGGTCTTGGTTTGAGTTCAAGGTCAGAGGGGAGAACTGAAGAAGATCAGAGATCAGAGGCACCATCCCCATCCCCCATATCCCAGGACTAGAGGTGATTATAAAAACTAAGTTATTACTGAAAAATGCACATGCAAAGGAGAAAGAGACCAGGGTTCATCCTCACAGGAGGATACTGAAACAAATAAAACCTATTCTATCCCAAAGAGTCATGTCAAATGGTCACCTGCCCAAAAAGAACTCATTGAAGAACTTTAAAAAGACTTTAAAAATCAAATGAGAGAGATTGAGGAAAAAATTAAAAATAATAATATTATAAGAAAAACAAGAAGATTATGACAAGAAAGTCAACAAATTAGAAAAGGAGATCCAGTATCTGAAGGAAGAAAATGACTCCTTGAAAATCAGAATTGAGCAAGGGGAAGCCAGAGAAGTTATAAGAGATGAAGAAATTATATATATATATATATATATATATATATATATATATATATATATATATATATATAACAACGAAAAAGAAGAGAATGTGAAACATCTCATAAGAAAAACTACTAGAGAACAGAGCAAGAAGAGAAAACATAAGAATAATTGGACTACCTGAAAGTTCTGACCAAAAAAAAGGAATAATACAAGAAATAATTAAAGAAAATTGTCCTGAAGCATTAGAACAAAAGGGGAAAGTAGAAACAGAAAAAAAAATCCACTCATCACCACCTGAAAGAGATCCTACAAGGAACACTCACAGGGGTATTATAGTTAAATTCCAAAACCCCCAAATCAAGGACAAAATATTATGAGCAACAAGAAAAAGAAATTGCGTATAATGGTACCACAATCAGAATCCCACAAGACCTAGCATTAGCACCACTAAAAGATGGCAGGTCTTGGAACACTATACATTGAAGAGCAAAAGAACCGGGCCTCTGGCTGAGAAAGTAAGCATAATTTTGATCAGAAAAAATGGACATTTGATCAACTGTCAGACTCTCAGGATTCTGTTAAAAGAAAACCCAGAACTCAATAGAAGATTTGACATACAAGAGCCAAGAGAGATATAAGGTACATACCAATGACCAATTATAAGGGACTCAATAAAGATAGAATGTTTACCTTTTATGTATGGAAAATGTAAAACTATGTCTAAGATTTTTACTAGTAATTAGGTAGCTTATAAGAAAGATTGGGGTAAACTTGAGTATGACATGACTTTAAAAAGTGAAACTGTTCAAGAACAAATAAAAAAAGTAATTATCCTATACAAAGGAGGTGCAAGAGGAAGAATCAATACAGAGGAATTAGATGGGGGAGGGGGCTGTTAGTTCTGGAAACCTACATTCATCAGGAATGGGTTTAAGAGGGAATAATACATATACATCTAGAAGAGTATAAAAGTCTTCTAAATTTAAAAAAAGAAATAAAACTCTAAGGGGATAGGGAGGGGGGAGAGGATAAAGGAGGGATCTTTGGAGGGGAGGGTGATGGAATAGGTTAAAAGGGGGCATAGAAGAGTGTTAAATTTAGAGGAATGGGAGGATAAGGGAGGGAACTTTAGAGGGGAGGGGAATGGAACAGGTCAAAGGGGTGTTTAGATTTAGGGTAATGGGAGGGATTGCTGGAGTGGGGTAGGTTAAGTAATAGGAGGGCAAAGTAGCAGGTAGAAGTAAAGTAGAAGAGGTAGGAGAAATAGGAAAGAAGAGACATGCACAAAGATAAAAACAAGATTAGGAGTATCATCTCTTAGGGGAAGTATATGTTCATGTGTATATATGTATGCATGTGTATATATGTATATGTGTATGTATGTATCAATACCTATACATAAACATATCTATGCTCAGTTGTAGCCTTAAGGTGGTGGGGAGTGGGTAGGAAAGGGGAAAAAAAGAGCAAAGTAAAAAGTGTACAGCAGAGAACAAAAGAAAACCTACAAGGAAACAAAGGAAAGATGAACAGTTTTCAACTTAAAGCACAGTATTTAATATATAAGCTTTATAGAAATGATAAGTTATTGTTATATATTTTAAATCCTCTCCCATGTTCTGCTGTGCACATAAGTTTTTTCTTTTATTTTTTATTTGTTTATGTTTCTTTTTTCTTATTATATATTTAAGTTTTAGTATTTGTCTAAAATAAAATTTTTTTAAAAAAAGGGAAAAAAAGAAAATCATCTTGGCAGATGGACAGAGGGGACAGAGCCTTGAATCAGAGAGTCCAATTAAAAGTCTGTTGTAATAGTCCAGGTGAAAGGCAATGAGGGCCTGAAGTAGGATAGTGGTGGCTGAATGCTTGAGATAAAGAGACAGATGTAAAGGATGCAGAGGTAGAAACAAGACTTGGCAATTGCTCAGGTATGTGTGGGGTGAGGGAGAGAGTCATCAAGGTTGACTTGAGGTTGAAAACTTGGGTGTCTAGAGGAATGGATATGACCTTGACAGAAATATGACAATAATGAGAGAAGGAAGATGGAGTGGAGGGGAGTGGGGGCGGGGGGTGGGGAGAAGCTTCTATTTCCAAATGCCCATGGTGAAATGACGTGTGGGTAGAGAACATTCTGCTATAAAAAAGAAAGGCATTTTGAAATGGAACATAGTAACCTAGAAAAAGGAGTTACTGGAGAAGGTGGAAACATAGAGGACAAAGTCTGAAGAACTAATTGAGAGTCTGGTGAAATGTATATAATCTATGGTTAGTGAGCTCAGTGGCCTCCAGTTTCTAAAATCATTTCTCTCTCCCTTAAAAAAATCATCATTAATACTCACTGTGCTTGGCACATCATCTTTTTCCCACATGTCACTGCGAGCTACAGGCAGCCAATGAGAGCACTTGCCCTCTTTTGCAATTTGATCATGCTGCTCACTTCTTAAGCTGTAATGTCTGCTGTTAAATCACGTATTTCTTCATTCACTGATTGATGCCCTGGCATTAGCCCATGTCCTTGCCCCTCTTTCTCTACCTTTTCTTGCTTCTGAAACTATTCTGTAAAGAACTCCGTTATCTATAGTTTCTCTCTTGGTGACATTTGAATCTATCCATTTTTATCTCTTAAACCCATTCCATTCTATCTTCTCTTAGTCTTCTTGCATAGCTAAGCATCTCTCTAGGTGACACTTTTTTCTTGACTTTCCTTCCTTCCTTCCTTCTTCCTTCCTTCCTTTCTTCTTTCCTCCTTTCCTTTCTTCTTTCCTTCCTTTCTTCTTTCTTTCTTTCTTCCTACCTTTTTTTCTTTTTTTCTTTCCTCCTTTCCTCTCTCCTTCCTTCCTTTCTTCCACCCTCCTTTCCTTCTTTCCTTCCTTTTATTCTTCCCTCTCCTCACATTCCTCCCCTTCTTTCCTTCCTCCCCTCCCTTTCTCCTTCCTTCCTTCCTTCCCTCCCTCCCTCCCTCCCTCCTTCCTCTTTTCATTTCCTCATCTCTTTGATTCTGACTTTAATACTTATCTCATTTACCTCTTTTTAATTCCCCCCTTCAATTTCTGCTCTGATCTCTTCATACTTCCATTATCATGGGAATAGTTGAAACAGAATGGGGTAGGGAGGGAGGGTGAGAAGTGGTGAGAAGAAACAATTTGAAGCTTTTAGGAAGTAGGTATCATGGGGAGGAAGGAGAGAATTTGTGAAAATCAGTAGCCTCTTTGAGGTGTTGATTCCAAGACCAAATCCCTAGCAAGGCTGAACTGCCTACCTCACCCTCATACCCTTTGTCAAGGTACAGTTGAAATCTCCACTCTAGTACTAACCTCAGCATGCTTAATGATGTTTCAGTCACAGGTTTAATAATTAAGAGGTTATTAATATTATTATTAGTAACAACTCCTCTTTCTGTCTGATCCATAATCTAAAACAATTCTTAGCATTTGGTGTTTTTTCAGAGTTTTTAAAGTGTTATTTATTAAGTTCTTATCCCTACCACTTTTAAAAAAATAACAGAACTTGAAATTAAGATCTCTTATTTTTTTTTAGACCTCAGTTCTTTGATTTGGAGCAACATTGCTCAAACTTTTGGTCTCTGCATACCTTTACATTCTTAAAATTACTAAGTACTTCAAAGAGCTTTTGTTTATTTACATTATTGATACTTACTTTTTAGAAATTAAAGCTGATAAATTTTAAATATTATTTATTAATTTTACCATATGGCCAATTCTGATTTTTAAGGTGTTATTTTCTTCAGTATTTATTTTTAACCAAGCTGCTGACTCTCATAAATTTCTGGCATTGCTCTCCTTTCTTTTCCCAATTTTTCCACTACTTTTCTTGATTTTTAAAATCTTTTTCAATTCTTCTAGGAATTCTTGTCTGCCATGTATCCAAATCACATTTTTCTTTAAGGCTTTTCTTATAGCTTCTTTGACATTATTGTCTTCTTCTGGGCTTGTGATTTGATGTTCCTGTCACCACAGTAACTTATTATGGTCAGGTTCTTTTTTGCTGTTGTTTGCTCATATTTACAGCCTAATTCTTGACTTTTTAGCATTATATTAAAGTTGGGCCCTACTCCCAGGGTGAAGGGGGCACTGTCTTAAGTTTCAGGCCTTTCTTGTTGCTGTTTTCAGAGATAGTTATGGGGGAGTCTGTGGGTTTTCAGTGCTTCCAAGATGGGATGAACTAAGGAAAAATGTGGTCATTACTCTCCTGGCCTGTGTTCTGGTCTTTTCCCAGGAAAGGACCTTGTTCCCCTGTAGCCACCAGAGTTAGCACTCCTCCTTGTGCTGGGACTGTGACCAGGCCCTCTGCTCTCCCACAGCTGCAATTGTACATGTTCCCCTCTGTCTTGGAGTCCATCCCAAGGTCACTCCTCCCTCCATGAGTTACCACAAGTACTTCTTTCCACCTTTCAACTGTGACCTGGATCCTGGCACCCCTTTGCCACAAGTGCTATTGTTCTTTCTGGTCTGAGAACTACAACCCAGAACTGTGTGTGAGCAATGCAACAGGGTCCTGAACTCATCACCAGTAAAGGGTCACCTGCAATTTCCTTTCAACTGGTTGTTCAACACTGCCACCATCTATGGCTGAGAGCTCTAGAAGTTTCTGTTGCTGCCAATATAGCTGCCTCCAGGGCATGCTGCTGGCATCATATGTGTGCCTTGGCTCCAGGCTCAGCCATCACTCTGATGACATAGGTCTTTCCTGCTGACCTCCTAAATTGTCTTAAGCTAGAAAATTGTTTCACCTGGCCTTTTGTTGGTTCTGCCACTTTGGAATTCCATTTGAGGCATCATTTTAGAGTTGTTTGGAGGGGAGTTTGGGAGAGCTCATCTGAGTGCTTCTCTATTTTGTCCTCTTGGCTCAACCTCCTTCCCCTATTAATTCATTTAAAAATAACAATAATAAACTAATTTTATATTAACATAATTTTATGAAAAATAACTATATTTTCAACCTGCTCCCCTCAGTGGCAAGAGTGGTATTGTTTTGTAAATTTTTGCAAATCTCTTTAATGTTTGGCTTAATGGAAACAGCTAGTTTCTTATATCTGCCTCTGAATTCAATCTGTTTGGATACATTGTTTTGGTGGAAGTATATAAAGAAAACCTGGTCTCACACAGATATATAGTTGGCAAAGGAAGGAGTATTTTAATAGGCAAATAACATCTGAGTAATATTATGAAAATAGTTTTGACCTCATAGATCCTCTGAAAAAGTCTTGAACCTAAGAGTCAGTGTACCATACTTGGAGCAATGCTGCTTTAGAGTCAAAAATGTTGAAGACAAAAGACTTTGAACTTTTCAATCTTTTATTTACTCAAATATCCTAGCTTGAAAGTCCATCCAGATTTAGAATTTGTATTTAATTATTTTATCAGTTCTCTTTTTTTTGGAGGGGGGGAAGGCAGGACAATTAGGGTTAAGTGACTTGCCCAAGGTCACACAGCTAGTAAGTGTGTCAAATGTCTGAGGTCAGATTTGAACTCAGGTCCTCCTAACTCCAGGGCCAGTGCTGTACTCACGGTGCTACCTAGCTGCCCCTATTTTATCAGTTCTCAAGTAATATCTTTCTGATTTTATTTTCTCAGAATTTCTAATGAATTCAATAACAACTTCTTCTAATCAAAGTCTTGGTGCTTGAACTGGTTCTTTCACAACCCAAATGCCAATCTTTCAGGATCTTCTCTTTGGGATTTTAATTAGTACAGAATGCTCAGGTCCAATTTGAAAGTTCACTATTCCCCCTTCTCCCTTCAGGTCATTCTTTTCTTCAATCATTTCTGCTGGCTTCCCTCAAAATGGAAATTCCTCTTGCCACCAGAACAAAAGCAATTAAGGATATTTCTCCTTCTGACACACTTGTGAGAGGCAGTGTAGGGTACTGGACAGAGGGTAGGCTGGGAGTTAGACTAGAGCTGGGCTCGATCTGCATAATCACTAATATTTACATAGCATTAAGAACTGCAAATTCTTAAGAACTCTTAAGAAAAATTGTTAAGAATTACAAGTCTCTTTATAATAAAACCCAATGCTACCTTAAAATACGTGGGTTATATTTTATGTGTGTATATATATGCAAAAATGGGGCTAGCTCAACATTTATATCAGGACCTGATTGTAATGTTAAACAAAAAGTATCAATTTTTAATTTTAAAAAATTAATTTTAAAAGAATCAATCTTAGTTTGAATCTCTAACCTTTTTCCCCTCCTAACCAATGAACAAATGAGTAAGACTTTTTGATTGAGATTAAATGTAAAATTTTGCGGCAAAGAGACAGTTGGAATTGTGTGACCTACACGGGGATTGAATGCTTGACATTATTCTCTGTCATTCAACAAACAATTGTTCATCAAACATTTCTCAAGCACCTATAGGACTATGTTCAATGTGCTTTTAGTATGGCTTTCTAACCAACTGAACTAAACAGCTAAGGAGGAAAAAAAAAAGTCAGTACTGATAAATTCACTGATTTAGGAGGCAAATTCTATAATTGCGTGATAAAATTTCAGTCTAGAATAGGAAGAAAAATCACACAGAAGCATGATCTCTCTTAGTGGATCAACACACAAAAATCCCTCTGACAGGGACTTACACAATCTTTTTAACTTATAATACTACTTAACTTACATATTATTTTCTAATACTTATTATCCTATATGTCTTCTACCCAACATGGGGAAAACACTCATTGCTGCTAGAGAAATCAAGCAACCACCCTTCTCCATGGACAATTGCTGCAGTCATAATGTTATCCTGGGATTAAGCCCCAACCTTGTCAAATTCTTAAGCAGGAAAAGAACTCAGGGTCAATAACAATCAAGAGACTCTATCCTCTCCCCTTTGGGACTGTGAAGTCCACACAACTTACCATACTAATGAAGTCCTGAATTTCTCCTCTTCATCATGACTCTGACTCATTGCTCCTCAATTCTACCTCTTATAGCTCCTGGTTTAAACCAAGTCCTTGGACTGGTCCAGAAACTCCATTCTACTCCATCACTGCCATCATGAGGGATGTGTGTTTCCCTAAAGAGGCATCATGATTGAGTAGGCCCCTCTCCAAGGAACTGAGTCTCTGTCTTCATTCAGTCCCTCCCACCTTCCCCTCTCTAGCACTCTTGAGACGTTGTATATAAGTCAATCTCTAAGAGTATACTTCAGTTGTATAAACAGATAATGAACTTGTATCAGCGACAGAACCGAGTACTCATCAGTGGGTCAGTGAGGACTTATCCTTGTATTAGTTATAAAGATACCTTATTTAGAGCACACATTGTTAAGAAGTCACAAGAGGTAGTAGAGGAGTTTGCATGGAATATACTCTCTACCTGCTGTTAGGGCTATTATTGGTTCAAACATTTTGAAATTGCCCTTACAACGAGTTTATCAAGATATATATGAAAATCAATGTCTTCATTTACATTACATCTTGTTTTAGACTAAAACCATTACTGTCCATTTCAAGATGGATAGCTCCACATTACTTTGTTTCTTTCCAAAAATAAAACTTATCACTGGGGCTATTGAAAGAAAGTGATTCAGGCTCCCAAAAGTAATCCTTAAAAAGGAGTACTGAGAATGTATTGAGCAGCAGCATCGGAATGGCAAGAATTCCCATTTTCTATGTTTGTAAAGCATTTTCCTCACAATTACCTACCTGTGACGTAGGTAATACATCATTAATATCATAGCTATTTTATTAGTGATGAAACTGACACTCTAAGAATTTAAATCAACTGCAAATTGCCACACAGCTAGTAAATGTCTGAGGCAGGATTCAAACTCAATTTCCTGATCCAAGTCAACTACGTGACAGTCAGACAAGTGTTTAGCTTCCTAAGGCTCTAAAGAGAAAACATTTATTTGAATGTGTATACCTTGTTGTGTTTGCTTAAAAATTTTAGTAATGATACTTTATACTCTTACCTAATATGTGAAAGCTCTGGCTTTAGTTCTATATTATCCTGAATACATGATCATATTACCTCTTCCCCTTAGAACCCTTGGTTTCCTTCAAGACTCAACTTAGGGGTCACCTCCTATGTAAAATTTTTCCTCAAGCTCTCCACAGCCCCATAGAGAAGAATTGGTGTAGTGATGAAAGAACTGGCTTTAGAGTTCCAGTTCCAGGACAATTTCTGACACATACTAGCTATTTTATCTTGGACAAATCACTTGACCTCTCTTGTATTTCATCATGAGGAAGTTCCCCATATTACTGAAATCCTAACACCATTTCTTTCCCTAGCACACTCCCTTGCACATAAGAAGGTACTTAGCAAATATAGTATTTATTGCTGAATACTTAATAAATATATTGGGTTTAGGGCAACACCTAACCCTTTTTCCACTGTTGTTATAAATAAGTAATATCTCATTTAAATTGAAGTGCTTTTTCATCATTAGAAAATCTGACTTACCTCCCTTTCTTAAGTCAATTTAAATGTATAATTCTGCTCACCCCTCCAGGTATGTGTTCAACTAAGATCTTAAGCTATACCCTATATGGCCACCACTTTGTATTAAGTTGGGACAGTGTTATGAAGTAGAAAGAGTTCTAAACTTGAAGTTATAGAACCTGAGTTCAAATCCCATCTCTGTCACTTATTACCTATGCCATCTTGGGAATGTCACTGAAAATCCCTAGGTCTCAGTTTCCTCATTTGCAAAATGAAGAGGTTAGACTCAATGATCTCTTACATCACTTTTATCTCATAAATTTATTATCCTGTTTTCCTGATTGCAATATCCAAATAATAAAGCCTTGCCGCCTCAGGATTTAACTGTGTTTATTTCTATATTTGCTCCTGTATTTGAGCTCTATTTGCCTCTTCTAAGAAATAGCACTATCCTTCAACCACTGTTTAGCACTTTAGCTCATAAATGAGCAAATCACCTCTGGGCTGATACTATTAGAATCCATCACTTTTCAGTGCATTGAGCTCTATTGATAGGACTCCAATTCATATTCACAACCACAGGATGTAGACAGAGCAGTTCATTAGCACTCTGTTTCAAGTAATGCCTGGCAAAATGTGATCTGTTAAGATTCCATGTTAAGGAATCATGAAATTAAGAAATGAGTCAACCACACATACCTGTTGGACTAAATCATAGAGTAAGGGGAAGCAAGAATGGGATGAGAAGAGGGAGGATGTACAGTTTGTGCTTTTGGGTAAACTTAATTTGCTACCTCATTGTGGGAACAGAGGGAGAGGGAGTGAGAAGAAGATTATAAAATCTTACCAGTCTCTAGTCCCTATTAAGAAATGTAATAATAGTTATTTACTAGGCTTGGATTGCTCTACACTTAACTTATTTCCCAGCTTGCAATGAGCCTGTGCTATTTAATGTATTGTGGGGTCATTTGGATTTTATTCCCAAGTTACTAACAGAAATTAGATTTTTGTACTTCTTGCAGGGAAACGATTATATGGAAGAAGCATGAAATATGAGTAGGAGAAATAGAGACCTATTTCATAATTGCCTATGTGGCTTATCAATCTTCCTGAGTAATGGTCTGATAGAATACATATAGGAGAGAAAAGTTGGACCAGAAGGACTGCTCATTCAGCCATTCACTCATTTGTTAATTCAGCAATCATTCCTTTATTCATAAAGCATTTAAGAGTCAACTACGTGCAAAATAGCACTTTCTCAGTCTTCTTTGCTCCCTCATCATCCCTCTAAATGAAAGTATTTCCCAAGGTCTGTTCTGGGCCCAATCTTCTCCCCCTACTACTCTCTCTTAATAACTTCATCACCTTCCATAGTTTTACCTATTGTTTCTATATAGATGACTCCCAGATCACTATATCCAGTCTCAGTCTCTTTGCTGAGATTCAGTCCCACGTCACTTATTGAATATTTCAAATTGGATATGCTAGTGACATCTTAAACTCAGAATGTCCAACATTAAACTCTTTATCTTCCTCCCAAACCTTCTCTTCTAAAATCCCTTATTTCTGTTGAAGTCACCTTTGTCCTTCTGGTTTCCTAAGCTTGTAACCCCTATGTTATCCTCTACTTCTCCCTTAACCTCACCCTACATATTTAATCAGTTGTCAATGCTTGCTACTTCTACCTACAAGATATCTTCTTCTCTCCACTCATGTAGCTACCTCCTTAGTCCCTCCCTCATTGCCTCTCATCTCAATTATAGCAACACCTGCGTCACTTCTTTCCCCAGTGCAGGCCATCCTACATAGTGTTGCCAAAGTAACTTTCCCTAAACATAGGTCTGATTATGTGACTCCTCTACTAAACCAACTCTAGGAGCTTCCTATTGATCAAATATATACTCCTTTACTTAGCTTTTAAATACGTAATCTGAACCCAATCACCTTTCAAGCCTCATTAGATATTATATCCACTCTTTACAATCCAGCCTAACCAGCTCTATCTGTTCTTCACACATTTCTTGGTGCCTTTTCACTGCCTGTTCCCTATCCCTAGAATGTACTCCCTTCTTAGCTCTACCACAGAAAGTCCCTATCTTTCATTTAAAACAAAGTTCAAGAGAGACTGGCAAAAATGGTGGTGGAAGAGAAAGCAGGGCAGTCCAACTCCTCAGACAACTTCAGGAACAAAGATCTTAGGTGAACACCAAGCTAAGTGATAATCATAAATCTAAGGAGAATTTACAGTGGCTTATCTTTCCAGCAAAATATCACAAATTCAACTCTTAAGCAAGTGAACAGGGCAAGAACTGTGGAACATAGGTGGACCAATTTCATGGAGTCAGAATCCTGAGAGCAGAACAGGAATGTAATACTTATATTTTGACCCAGGAGGGAGCACCTAGGGCTAATCTCCTGGGTTAAGGAATCATGGTGCTATTGCTCTAACCCAGGCAAAGAAATCTAAGAGGTAGGCCAACAGAGCAGAACAGGAAAGAATCTTATCACTGATCCAGGGGCGAGGTCTAAGACTCAGCTCCCAGGCACAGAGACAAATGTGTTGTCAGTGTTGTCATTCTAACATAGCAGAGGGGATCTTGGAGTCAGCTCCTAAGAGCAGAACAGGCCCCTAGTACTGATGCTCTGACCCCATTGTCAGGCCACCAGGCAAGACAGGCCAGGACAATATAAGGCCAAGACAGTCCTGCCAGAAGTGCAGAAGGGCTAATTTGGTAAGTAAGAATGAGTTGGCAAACAGAAAGAAACAAACCTAGAAGAGAAGGGCAACACCAAAACACCTACAAGCAAAGCCTCAAAGAAAAATGCAGCTTAGCCAAAAGATCAATTAGAATTGATTAAAGAAATAAAACAAGAGTTTTAAAAAGTTTTAAAATTATATTGTAAATTAAATGTGAGCACTGGAGGAAAGAATTGGAGGATAAATGACAGCTATGGAGAATAGACTTATAAGAGAATTAAAAATTCAGTGCAAGAGGTACAAAACCTTTCCCAAGTCACAGACTCACCCCAAATTAGAATGGATTGAACAGAAGTTAATGGCCTCTTTAGATAGCAATAAATATTAAAACAAAGTAAAAAAATTGAAAAATATAAGAAACTGTTAAGATATCTTGTATAATAAATAACTGACCTGGAAAACCAGTCCATCATTTGGCAAAGCTGACAAAAGAAGAAAGTGAGAATTGTTGACAGGTCTATGAGAAAACATTCAAATTGATACACTTTGTGGAGCTATGAATTAGTCCCCCAACTGAAAAACAATTTGGAACCATGCCTAAAAGTTACTACACTGTGCATTCCCTTTGACTTAGCAGTACTGCAACTAAGTCCACAACCAAAAAAGATCAAAGAAAGAGGAAAAGGTCCTTCACGTACAAAAATATTTAAAGCAGATCTTTTTGTAGATGAAAAGACCTGAAAGTTAAGGGCATGCCTGTCAATTGGGTTATGAGTGGTGAGTGGAGGTAATAGAAATAGAAATAGATGTAAGAAATCAAGAAAGAGATAGTTTCAGAGAAACCGGGGAAGACTTGTGTGAACACAGGCAGATTGAAGTAAACAGGATAAGGAGAACAATTTACACTATAACATCCATGCTGTAAAATGAACTATTTTGAAAGGCTTAAGAACTCTGATTAATATCATGAATCATGATCAACCGTGAGTCCGGCAGACAAATGATGGAGAATGTTATTCATCTTCAAACAAAGAGATGATGGCTAACATATGAAAAAAAATATATATATATAGATAGATATATATACATATATATATATATTTCTGGACATTAATACTACAGGAATTTGTTTTGCTTGACTATATTTATTTGTTGCAGTCTGGATAATAGAAGATCTCCAGGGGTTGTGTGTTTGTGGGCGGCGGGGGTGGGGGGCAGAATGAATCATGAATCTGAAGGGTTATCATGTGGAAAAGAGCTTACATATGCCCTGCTTCCTCTCCCCACCACAGAGCAGAATTTATAGAATACAGTAGAAATTGTAGAGAAATGTTTAAGTTTAATATAAAGAAAAAATTCCATGATAATTAGAGCTATCAAAAAAAATGGAATGGATTTCCTTTTTTCCAATTTATCCTATTGCTTCGAGTAAAGGCCAGATGACCACTTACTGGGAATTTTGTGGAGAGGCTTCTTTTTTATTTTTTTGGTATAGATTAGACTAGATGGCCTCTGGTCCCTTCTAACTATGGTAGTTTATAATTCTCAGGGGTGGCAATCCGTTGAGCCAGGAACCCTGAAAGGTGTTCTATCTACCTGGAATAAAGGACTAAGGGACTTCAGATGCTTTCTGGGGAGAGGCCCACTGCCTCCATTATATGTCCAAATCAAGAATTTCTGATATTTGCATTTTAAATGCACCTTGTAATGGAACTAGTTTTTCAAACACAACTCTATAGTCTCTAGATTTTTCTGTGCTGGCAGTACAGCAAGCCACTTATATAGTTGGGCCACAGATTATCTGTCCTTGGAGAATGACAACAGTGTCATTCCTTGCCTAGTTCAGTGATTAAGTATGCTCTGTAAGGAATTAGTAAAACCCTAAGGCAATGGCAAGGGCAAGGGTAATTCTAACTTTGGAGTAGGGTCTGAGTTAGAAGAATAGACTGAGGGGGTCCTAGAGAATTTGAAGAATGGAAAGTGAAAAGAGAAGAATTGACTAACTAGGGAATTTGAAGCTGAAAAAGTCCTAGGAAGGAGCGCCAAATCAATTTCTCTCTGCCTCAGTCTTTTCATCTGTAAAATGGGGATAATAATGAAAATAATTATCACCTCATAAGGTTGCTGAGATGATCAAATAAGATAATGTATATGAGACACTTTTCAAACATTAAAGCATTTATATATGTAAAAGAATATACATAAATATACATGCATACATGTAAGTATACATATAGGTATAACTATACTTATATAAATACACATATATGTATACATGTGTGTAAATGTTTCCTGGTCCTAAAATAAGAGAAGGCAAGACATATTTTGGGTATGCCAATGGAATACCAAAATACCTAGACCAAAAGTTTTTAAAAATCACCAAACTTTCAGATATTTGATCTATATGACCCCAAAGACCCATACATGTAGAGTAGGCTTACAGGCAGCATAGACCATATACCCTGGGGGGGAAGCTATACGTTCTGGGGGAGCATTCCTTTTGGATCTTCCTTAACCCTTCAAGGAATATCTATCTCCAGAGTGTCTCAGCTTCCCCAGAATCCATCAGGGCACCTAGCTCACACTCTACCCACCTATGGATTCAGATATTTTAAAATCTTTTTATGATTGGCTAAAATCTCCAGATTACTATTTGCATGCTCAGTAGCAAAAAGGCCTAATTCCCAGGTGGCCATTTGCATCTAGGGGATAAATCTAATTCCTCGACCTCAGGTATGCAAGAAGGGAAACTACCAGTATATATAGAAACATGCTAAGCATTTGAGGGTGTACAGAAAGTATTATTTTTTTTTGAAGTAGTATATTCCCAGACACCCCTCTTGCCTACATTTTGCTCCTCCAAGAATTGCTTCCCACTTCAAGAAAATAATGGGAAATAAAGGGTAGAACTCTGCTTTGAGAAGGGGAAAATATGAGGATAACCTACCAAGAACTGAAACTGCAGTATAACTACCGCTTCCCACCTTCATTACCATCCTTCCAAATAAATCTCCCTGCTCCTCTTGAGCTGGCAAATAAAAAAATCAACCCACAAGATATATGTGTGTGCTTCTCCTGATGAGCATCACCATCCATCTACAGTACGTCCCACATGCCAGCTTAAAGATGGGCTGGAGGGAGAATTAAAGACTGCAGAAAGCCCACAGTATAATCAAGGAGCTTTTTCCCCCCTTCTTGCTACAAAGCTTTCATCTCCCATCTTGTGTGATTTTCTTCCCTTCTCCTTCACTGTATGGCAAAGATGTTGATGGCTGACTAGATATTAGCTCATCAAACAGACACCAAACATCCCCAGGCAGTTTGGTTTCCAACATTCGATGTGGATGTTTTGGTGTTTCATTTTTTCTGCCACAGCCAGCCTTGGCAAATCCTGAATCCTGCACTGTTGGCAAGTGCCCAAGTCAATTTCATTGCCCCTTTTCACAATAGCTGTTTTCTTTATTAGACAGTTATAGCAGTTTGCAGAGGGGGGGAGGGGAATACTGTCATAAGGAAAGGGGAAGTGAATAAGCAATTATTAAGCACCTACTATTTTCCAGACACTGTGCTAAGTACTTCACAAATTATCTCATTTCATCATAAACATGGATGTTCATTTCATTGGAGTCGCCAAACATTAAGCTAACTTTTTGAACTGTTTAAACTTTGTTTTTGCATTAGTCTGGTCACACTTGTGTCTTCAGTGTGCTGTCCCCTAGTTGTCTGAACTTTTATTTAACAGAATCATGGTTAGAAGGGCTCCTAGAGGCCATCAGATCCAATTGCTCTTTCCCTTCCACTTTTTAAAATACCTTTTAAAATATAGATTACTGATGATCATAAAACATTTTTAAAATATTTCCAGTGTTATGAAGTTCATTCCTTTATGAGATGGCCTGTTTCTTTATGATAGCTCTAAGTTTTAGGAAGCTCTTTTCTACTAGAGTAGAAATTGACCTCACTTCAACTTAATGATATTGGTTCAAGCCTTATCTTCTATTCCACATGGCTGCTTTTCAAACATTTTAAAATCAGCAACATGGTCCCTCTTAGTTTTCCTCTTCTCCAGGCAAAATGTTCCCATTTACCATGATTTTCAGGCTCCTCACCATCCAGTGCCCCATCTGTAGATTTGCTTCTGATGAGGTTTAAGAAAATGATGAGGTGGGGAACCATGTGTTTTTAGGGGTGCCTAAGACCCCAAAACACTGACACGCCCATTCCTGCTGAATGAATTCCACTCAAGCTTCTCGGTGGGCCGAGGAAAAAGACAAAGTTTATTGAAGATTTCCCATAATTGATAGTCTTAAGAAATCTCACCCTTTGTGATCCTCGTTTTCACAAGCAGGCCAGATTCAGTCTACTGAGCTAGATTGAACCTGAGCGCCTTCTTGGAGGCAAGATGAGACTTATATACAGAAAGGTTGTGGGAGGGATTGAGGGGGGGGGTCAAGTAGTCTGGGGTGACTAGAGGAGGGATTTAGGGAGGGTCTTGAGGAGGAGTCTAAGGAGGATCTTGATGGGACCAGGGTGACTAGAGGCCAAGACTTCAGGAAACAAGAAAATGGGATTTTGATGGGATCAAGGGTGGGAAGCAGCTGGATAATTGAGGGCTAGTCCAGGTAGAGATTTGGGCCTAGATAATGAAAGGCTTATGGCCTTAGGCAAAAGCCAGATCAAGTGGTAAGATTCAAGGAGAGTTCAAGAGACTGTACCCCATCAGGTTCAACAGGGCTCCCAGAGACCATACCCCCATCACTTCCATTTCCCATTGTCCCTCTTAAAATGTGGCACTCAGAACCAAGCACAAAAATGAAGATTTGTCTGTTCACTGAAGAGTATAGTGCAATGATTACTCACAATGATCTGGCTGTATTACTTTTACAATAAAGTCTATGATTACTTAAGCTTTTTTAGTAACCATATCACACATTTGCTTATATTGAGCTTAAGTTCATCTAAAATCCACTGGGTTTTTTTTTTCATACAAATTAGTTTCAATCCATGTCACCACCATCTTGTGTAATTGATTTTTAAAATCTAAATGAATGATTTTATATTATGTCCCTGTTAATTGTTTTAATTGATGCCTTTAATTTTACATTACATTAAATTCTGATTTTATCCCTTACCCCCCACCTAATCAGGGAGGCTTTCCTTTTAATAGAGATTTTTTAAAAAAGTTTAACCAATTCAATCAACACATTGACCAGATGTGATAGTATATGTAATATTCACACATCTGTAATCTCCTACTTTTGAAATAAAGGGACAGAGTTGCAATTTCTCATATCCCTCTTCAAAGAATCTTCAGTAGAATCATTATCTACTAAATAAAGCCAAAACTCTTTAAACTCATCATTTGAAGTTCACAACAACTTGGATCCAACTTACTTCAGTCTATACAAACTAGACTAATCAACATATCTTGAATATTTTCCCCTTTTTTCCCCACCTCTATGACTGTGCTGACATCATGCCTCACACCTAGAATGCCAATGTCCCCATCTCTACTTGTTGAAATCCTTTGATCCTTCTCAGTAGGTGTTATATGACAGTGAAAGAGGTCTGGTTTTGTTGTCAGAAGATCTGGCTACAAACTCACCTCTGATCTTTAATCTCTATATTACCTTGGAAAAGTCAATTAATCTTCCTGGAATTCAGTGTCCTCATTGATAAAATGAGGGTATTGGACTAGATTGCCTATGAGGTTCCTTTAGGATCAAGATCTGTGATCCTATGCATTCCACTAATATATGTGTGTGTGTGTGTGTGTGTGTGTGTGTGTGTGTGTGTGTGTATGTATATACATACATACATATATATATATATACTTTCCACTACATAATGCTTAAACCCTAATACACCAGTTTTAAAATACCTGCTTTGTTCAAAGCCATTGGGGATATAAAGACAGAACAAAATACTTTCTGTCCTCAAGGAACTTAACTTCCACTTGTTCTTCCAGCTGGAAATCTCCCTCCCCACCCCACCTTGTTGTTGCTTAATGTTGTTCAGTTATGCCTATCTGTGACCCCATTTAGCATTTTCTTGGCAAAGATACTGGAGTGGTTTGCCATTTCCTTTTCTAGTTCATTTTGCAGATTAGGAAATAGAGGCAAACAGGGTTAAGTGAATTCCCCAGTACCACATGGTTAGTAAGTGTCTAAGTCCAGATTTGAACTCACAAAAATGAGTCTTCCTAACTCCAGGCCTGGCACTCTATCTACTGAGCCACCGAGCTGCCTCTAAATTTTACACAATATTTCCTTTGTACTTCTCTCACATATTTAACATTTAGTTTGCATTTTAGTTATTTGTACTTATGTCTTATTACCCTTACTACAGTGCATCCTCTTGAGGTCAAGGGCCATAGCTTATGTATGTTCGCATCTCTATCATGCCTAGCACAATGTATTACCCATAGTAGTTACCCAGCAAGTATTTATCGAATGAAGGTTTGTTTAAGGTAATAGGAATTCTGCTACTCAAGATGGGTTCTTTTGTGATCCAACACAAAATCACAGAATACTAGGGAAGAAAGGAAACTTAGAGGTCATTTACTCAACTCCCTCTCATTTAACAAGGAAATTGAGGTCCAAAGAGGGAAAATGACTTGTTCAAAATCACACCTAAGCTAGGACTTGAAACCCGGCTTTCTGATTTTAAGTTCAGTCTCTTTGGAACTTGGCCACAGGACTCTGGTTTCATGGGCTATTCCATACTGCCCTCTGTGGTTACTGCTATAACTAAGAATATACAGATTTCTACATGATGAAGTACAGCGGAGAAAGAGAAAGGAAACGTTCTTAACCTTTTTAATAATTTGAGCATGCTCTGGTTTGGGTTCTGGCCCAACGTTGATGTCATCCTTTCCTCTACTCTAAATGAAATTAGGGAATTAAAGAGATTGTCAATCGTGTCCTTTATGATGCAATGTTTCCATTTTTTAAAAGCTTTTGCTGGGCAGATAGAGGGAACAGAAACTGCCCTTAGACTGCTAGCCCCTCAATGGTAGAGCACCGACCAGACACGATGGTAACCCTGACAGTCTGAGCAGCATCAATGAACAGCAAGACAGAACTTAATGTCTGACCTAGTTCACAAAATAAGGAATACAGGATTTAGCTCTCATACATTTCTATTTCTGGCTACGTTATCTCACAGCTGTTACCAAACACCTAGAATCCAAAAAGGTCTTAGATGACAGTAGTTTATACCTTAGTATATGGCAGATTTTCCTGATGTGCTCTGTCTCTTCAGCAAATGCCAAAAGTAAGATCTTCAGAATAAAAAAGAATATTTATTCCTGTTCCTTGGAAGCTTGAACATCTCCTGCTGATGGAAAGAAACAGTGGTAGTGGTATATTTTGGGTCTGTGAAAGCTGCACCTAACCACTGCCAAGCTACAAAAATGCCACTCATATCACATACTTTCCATCCATCTGTCAGCACCAGGAAATCAGGTTGCGACTTGTAAGGAAAGAATGGCTTACTAACCTTATTCTTTATGGAACTTCTGACTACCAGTTTTGCCTGGATTTTGAACATTAAAAAACAGTATCCTGTTCATGAAAAACAAGAACTGGGTCTACTGACCATTCCTCTTGGAATATCAGAATCACTGATTCCTGACGCTTGTCAAGAGAACTTTATCCCTTTCCATCTGACCTGTATGCCTCTCTTCATATATGGGGGCACATGCTCTACATTATTCAGGTACATTGAGATTCTATTCAGCAGAACGGAATAAACATATATAAAGTGCTCACTATATACCAGGCGCGATGCTAAGTGCTTTTTTTGTTTTCAAATGCTAACTCACTTGATATAACAACCCTGGGAGGTAGGTGTTGTTATTATCGCCTTTTTATAGTTCACAAAACTGAGGCAAGAGGTTAGGTGACTTGCCCAGGATTGCATAACTAATAAGTGTCTGGAGCCAGATTTGAACTCAGGTCTTCCTGACTCCAGGACCATCACTCTATCCATTGTACTACCTAGCTACCTCAGTTATTATAGATGTCCACTAGGATGAGGACTGTGTTGGGCTCTATAGGGGTGAGGAGAGAAATAGATGATGTAATCTGTAGGTATTGGGAAGGTAGAGATTTGGGTCTTTTTGTGTGTGTATTCTTTGTTTGTTTGTTTTACTCTCCATCCTTCTAGTTGTATGAAGTTAGGTGGCTTAACCATGCTCACCCTACTAGCATGTGTTATATATCAGACTTGAATCCAGATTTTCTTGGCTCCAAGGTTAACCCTTTATCCCTACCCTACATTGCTTCTCTACATAGCATCACTAGAAGAATCATTTCATTGAAAAGCTGTGCTTTTGTAGAAATGAGCAGCCATGTATCACTGAAAATGTTGCAGTTTGACATATGCAATCTATTCATATCTTATCACTATACTCAACTTGGGGCTTAATCTATTATTATCTACCTACTCTGTCTGTCAAAGATATGTCCTAATGGATTAAATCAATGGACTACCTGTCCAACTTCAGGTACAGTACAGGAAAGATGAATTTTTCATCCACTTAGGGCTTCTTCTATGAATGGCTAGGCCAATTCCTGTTGAGTATCACTCTCTTCGCTAAAACCTTATGAAGTACGTAGTGTAGGCATCATTGTCAAGTCCAAGTCATTTCTCATTTCACCTCCTACTTTTTGAATGATCATAGATGTTACGGAGTGGGTCCTGTAGCATCCCTAGCCTCTATACAATCCTGGTATAGTGGTGTAGCAACGTGCTGTCATCCTGGTGTTACTTGTAGGTAACACCTTGGTGTTACTCCTATTTTCCCTTCCTCCTTTCTATCAGGATATGAAATTGGTTTATTTGTAGAATATTAGGGCTGGGAGGTAGACATCACTTAATTCAATCCTCCTTTTTCACTTGAGGAAACTACTTGTTCAGGATTGAATTAAAAGTAACCATGATACAAGTAAGAATGTCCTGGAGACAACCGGAGACCTAGAAAAGGAAGTCAGAGGAGAATTCAGGGTTGGAAATAAAGATTTCCAAAATAAAGGCTTCATTTGGTGGAAGAGAGAATGTTAAGAGAAGAAATAGATGGACAGAGAAAATAATAGATAAAATAGAAAAATTATAGATAATAGATGGATAGATAGAAAGATAGATAAAATGATAGAGAAAGCAATAGATAGATGGAAAAGTGTTTTTGGTGTCTTCTTTGTGTCCAGGCATTGTCCTCAAGGAGCTTACATTTTGATAAGAAGAAGACAACACATTAAGGAACTAGAAAGGTGGAGACTTAGTGTGGCAAGGTTTAAAGATGTCTTGGAAACGTTATGGAGGCCAGCTTCCAGGCAACATAAAGAAAAATCTTACCCATCTGAGATTAGAATCCCTGGAGCTCAGTCTCAGGTTCCCATAGAAGGAGGGGAAATTGGGAAGATGTTAAATGTAAATCTGGTCTTAGGCAAGATAAAGCTCACCTCAGCTAACAGAGACCCCAGAAAAGGCTGAGATAACAACTCTGGACATTTGCTTGCAGTTAGAAGGTAGAATGTTGGAGAAGAATCAACAAAACGTACAGAAAAGATATATTGTGAAAGGCAGGAGGACCAAGGTAGGGAAGCATCATGGAACTTAAGGAAGTAAAATCTTTTGAGAAGGCAGGAGAAGATGCCAGTGCTTCGTGCTATAGAGAGGCTAAGGAGCATGGGGACAGAGAAAAGACCATCAGATTTGGTGAAAAGAGGAAAATTTATATTTTCTGAGAGTGCAGTTTCCAGTAGATTGCAAGAGTTGAGGGAAGGAATTGGTCTAAACCCAATGCACACACATAATAACATTTTGCACAACTATCTAGGATATATATATAATGGGAAGGAACAAATGTTTTTATAAGGGCAGACTAAAAAGGGAAGAAAGAACAAAGAATACTTTTAATATATTATTCCCATTGGAAAATGATATCTATGTAATCTGTATCCTAAAGTGAATATAAAACTGAAGAGGCAGATTTCCTAACTCCTCCCCACTCTCTCTCTCTCTCTTTTGTTCTTTCTCTCTTGTTCCTGCTTATTGGTTTTTGTAAGTCAGTCAATAAACATTTGTAAAGCTCCTACTATGTTCCCAGCACTGTGCTAAGTGCTGGGGATACAAAGAAAGGCAGTCCCTACCCACAAGGAGCTCATCATGCAGGGTCAATTCGAAGTCATCTCAGAGGGAAGGCACTAGTATTAAGGGGGCCTGAGAAAGGCTTCTTGCAGAAAGTAGGATTTGAACTGAACCTTGAAGGAAGCCAGAAGGTGGAGATGAGAAGAGAAATTATTCTAGGCATGAAAACAGTGAATAAAAATGCTTTGAAGTTAGAAGATGGAATTTTTTCTGTGAGGAATACCAAGGAGGCTTATGTCACTGAATCATAGAATATGTGAAGGAGAATAAAATATAAGACCAGAAATGTAGGAAGAAACCAGGTCATGATGGGCTTGAAAAGCCAAACAGAAGATTTCATATTTGGCCCGTGAGGTAAAAGGGAACCCTTGGATTTCCAGGCTAGAACCCATGACCCTATGGCTTGTGATGGATGGGCAAAATAGTTTTCAAGAGATAAATCTTCAGACGAACAGGATCATAGCTATTCCCCATCGCCAGTTTGTTCCCTTCCCAAAGTGGAAAAGCACATGCCCCGATTGTGGAAATCTAATTCTCCAAAGTGACTAATTGAGCACTTCCAAATCTTTAAAAAATCCATTGGCAAGGCCAGTTATCTACTATTGTCCATCCCTGGTATCTTCCCAGAGACATATTTTTTTTAATGGAGATGTTGCATTATAAAGGACACAGTTGAAAATCAGCTTTATTCCTTAATTTCATTTAAACTAGAGGAAATACTGACTTCAACCTTGACTCTACTCTTTCTGTGCCTCTTTCTGTGACTAAATATATGAACTTCTCTCTTCCTCTATTTCTCTTGTGTATTTAGTCCCAAAAGTGACATTCTCCTTCATGACCAGTTTTCTCATGAATGAGGTGGTAGGCCAGCTAGTCATTTTCCTTTAATCTACCTTAACAATGAGATCTTAGAATCAACTTTCTTCCCACCATGAAATCATGAAAGAAATGTTCAGAAACAGATGGTACTCACTTTCTCCCCAACTTAATTCTTCTGAGGTAGGAAGGGCCAGATGGATCGATGCCCTGAAATCGAACTCGCCACTGAGTCCTTAAAAGTAAGCAGAAGTTTTATTAATATGGACTTCTGGACGTGGTGTAATACTCAGAGATGATTAATTGGAAAACTTAATTAAATGAAACAGTGTGGAAGAAGTGAAGCAGTGAGTTAATTTTGGCAGTAAGCAACATATTTAAATTATTGTGGTAACAAAGTCTGAAACGTGAATATACTTTAAAAAGCAACTAGCTGAATGATCCTCGCCTAAAAAGTCCCTAGAACTGCAGAACATCTGGAAGTGTGGGAGAATAAATAACCATGGACTGTAATACATCTTCATGGCTCTAGGGAGAATTGGACCAAACCCAAAAGCACCCCTTGACTTCAGGGTTGTAAAAAGTTAGAGTCCCTTGAGATCTCTGTCTCCCACTAAACCCATGAACAGAGCTATCAACCATGAATTAATCCAAACTTTCTTTGAAACCATGTCTTCTCAGCCACTACCATCCTTGAGTCCAATGAGTTCCATATGTTTACTATTAGCTATGTATTTGCCTTTTTTTCCCTAAATTTACCCTCTCCATGCTTCAAGAATCGAACAATCCCTTTGTTACTATAGCAACATCCTTTAAGATTTTATGAATTTCCATCATATCACCTAGGTTTTCATCTTTGCAAATGGATAGTGTTTTACTATACCCTGGTACAAATGTTTCTCTAACATTCTGGTCATTTAAATAGAACTTTTCTGGGCCTTTTTCCATTCAAAGGGAATTTTGAATAATATCTATTTTTCCAATTACACGTAAAAACAATTTTTAACATTCATTTAAAAAATTGAATTAAAATTCTCCCTCTTCCTTTCCTTGTCTCTACCTGGCATGGCAAGTAACTTAATGTGTATCTATGCATATATGTATTATGTATATAAATAAAATAAGTGCACATATACATATATCCTCATAGAGTGGTGTGTGTGTGTGTGTGTGTGTGTGTGTGTGCATGTGTGTGTGTGTGTAATAGGAACAAGGAAGAGATTCCCCCCCCACAACCCCCGATCTGTTAGACCTTGATCCACTTCTGGTGGGCCATGTGTGTTTGGCTTAGTATTGAAGAACTTGGTGCCTTGGAATGATGCATCAAATCCATGGCGGGCTTGCTGCCGGTGGCCAATGGAGGGCCTGTGCCAGTTTAAAGAGAGCAACTCAGCCTCCTTGTACTCTTTCCCTTCCTCACTTTGCAACTTATGTCATGGCACATAACTCTCTAGGCCTTTCAGAGAGGGATGGGGTCTAGCTGCCTATCCTGACACTTTCATTGTTTTCAGATACATGCTCTTCTTCTGCAAGGTTGAGTTGGGAGCCCGGCCCCTGGCTGCCTCTTCTGTTTCGTGTTTCTTTCCCTGGGCATTCATGCTTGAACAGTGATCTGAGAGACATGCTTTTCAAGAGTGGCCACCTCAGGTGTCTGGGAGTTTCTGTGGGTGCTAGCTACACTCTGGGAGGAGTCCCCTGTAATGACTATATTGCTTTTTAGAGAAGATAGCCACCGACAGGAGGAGGAGGGAAACCCGTGGCCTGGCCTACCAGAAGACATCTACCTTCAAGGAACTTCTCTGACAGTGCAGAGTGGGGAGGAAGGTGAAATGCTTCTTCGTCAGTCTTACAAAACTTTTTGTTTTAATATCATAGGTAATAATCTCCCAGGAGAGTATAAGTAGGCCTGGCCTACCAGAAGACATCTACCTTCAAGGAACTTCTCTGACAGTGCAGAGTGGGGAGGAAGGTGAAATGCTTCTTCGCCAGTCTTACAAAACTTTTTGTTTTAATATCATAGGTAATAATCTCCCAGGAGAGTATAAGAGTTATAAGTTGCTTCCTTATATTTAAGTCTTTGTCAATGAGTGTTTGCAAATCTTTTATTTTTTAAGCATTTCTTTTGTGTGGAAGGATAAAAGAGGCATCTGATGATTTTCAGTCAGTCAATCAATCAAGCATTTATTAAGCATTTATTTTGTGTCAGGCACTGTGCTAAGTGCTTGTGTTTGTCCTTCCTTCTGGAAGAGGACCATGACATCAGGGAGTTGATGACATGACTTGCAGTTCACTTTGATTTGAGTGAGGAAGGGGTGTGCAAGGTCACCAGCCTCACTTTCTCCTCAGAGCCATCTGGATCCAGTGGCCAGATATTCATCAGCATGACTAGAGATGGCCCAGGATGCAATGAAGACACCCATTCAGCAAATAGGCCTCTTTAAGTAGTTACTCAAGGGAAGGCCCCTTTAATTAAAAAAAAACTGGGAGGGGAAAACCCTCATGGTTCCTGGCCAAAAAAGTGCTAGGGATACAAAGAAAGGAAAATATATGGTCACTGCCCCCAAGGATTTTACATTCTAATAGAGAAGAGAACATGCAAAGTACTAGCAGGTAAGTAGCACAGTACATAGAGCCCTGGGCCTGGAGTCAGGAAGACCTGAATTCAAATCCTACCTTGGGACACACATTAGCTGTGTGACTCAGGGCAAATTATTAAACCCCTATTTGCCTCAGTTTTCTCATCTATAAAATGGGGGTAATAATAGCCACATTCAGACCAATAAAACAGTATGATACTTCCAAGATTTTATGCTAATGTTCTGTGACAATGTCAAGTCTTTTCTGTTGTTGTTTGTTCTTGTTCAGTCATTTCAGAAGTGTCTGACTCTCCGTGACCTCATTTAGCATTTTCTTGGCTGAGATCCTGGAGTGATTTGCCATTTCCATCTCCAGCTCATTTTACAGATGAGGAAACTGAGGCAAAGGAGGTTAGGTGACTCATCCAGGGTCACCCAGCTAGTACATGTCTAAGGCCAGATTTGAACTCAGGAAGATGAGTCTTCCTGACTTTGGGCCTGACACTCTATCCATTGTGCCACCTAGCTGTCCTCAAGCCTTGTATATAGCAATACAGAAACAATCCTTAAGATACAAATTTGGTAGAAGTAGTTTGATATAATATCTACCTTACTTCGCGTGCTTTATGTTCTGATGGATTTGTGGGTAACATGACTATAAGGGTATATAGAACTTTATCTGAGAGACCCCACTAGTAAATTCTGTAAGATGTGTCTCTTTATGATGTCTGCTTTATGATGTTCAGATCTACAACTTTGCTGACTTATGTTGCTATTCATAAGTTAGCACCTACTCCAGGCTTGGCACTGTGCGAAGCTCAGGGTCTATAAAAGTAGAAGAA
This sequence comes from Trichosurus vulpecula, assembly GCF_011100635.1. NCBI lineage: Eukaryota > Metazoa > Chordata > Mammalia > Diprotodontia > Phalangeridae > Trichosurus > Trichosurus vulpecula. The sequence continues at coordinate 121,991,697 of NC_050576.1, forward strand.
AATGTAAAAGTCCCTGCCTTCGAGAAGCTTACATTCAATGGGGGGAGAAAACATAAGCATATATAATTATGACCAAAATACATTAAAAATACAATGTAGTCTTAGGAGGAGACCCTAATAGCTGGGAGGATAAGGCAAAACTTCATGGAAGGATTGGCATTTCAGCTAAAAGTGTGTATTCAATTACTTACCTGGCTTTGGACAGCAGATTCTTGCACTGGGTTTAAAAGCCAGAGAATAATCCATAAGGGCAGCCGACTCCAGGAGAGCTGTAACATTCATTGCCTTTGCTGTTGCTGTTATTTGGTCAAAAGATACTGGAGTGATTTTCCATTTCTTTTCAATTCATTTACAGGTGAGGAAACTGAAGCAAACAGGTTAAGTGACTTGCCCAATTGTCTGAGGCTAGATTTGAACTCAGGTCTTCCTGACTCCAGGTCCACCACTCTATCCACTGCACCACCTAGAGGCCCCTGTAACATAGCCTAGATGAACTATAACATTGTCAGCCAGCCGTCCGGCTGAGCGTTCCCTCTCTTTGTAGAAGATGTGATAACAGCTGCCGGCAGATACTGTACGGAAAGGTTCCACAGTACTTTCAGGAATCTGGCCTCTGGAGATGACTGAAGGCAAAGTGCACATGTTTCTGCGGAGTCGACTGGTCAATAAATGACCTTTTTAAGGGGTGGAGGAAAGAAGAAGGAAATAAGCATCTATATAGCATCTACTATGTGCCAGGCACTGTGCCAAGTGCTTTATAGGTATTATCTCATTTGACCCTCACAACCACTCTGCCAGCTATGATGATCGCTGGTCTAGAGGTGAGGAAACTGTGACAAGAAGATGCTAAGTGGCTTGCCCAGGGTCACATGCTAGCGAGTGTCTAAGCCTCAGAACTCAGGTCTTCCTAAATCCAGGCCCAGTGTTCTATCCACTGTGCCATCTGAGTGGTGAATGTAGATGTTTTCCTTGGGTCCAAACCTGAACCATAACTATGATTGCTCCCAGACAATAGATAGATGACGTGGTCAGGGAGCCCTTTGCTGGCTCATTCAGAAAAACACAAGGACATCTAGTCTGCATTTCCCCTGACACTGCACCTCAGACCATTTTTACAAGTTCCGTGAATGGAGCCTATATATTTTTTGTGGACAGGATATTCTTTCATAATGTGACCTCATCGCTCCTGTAATCCCTTTTTTGCTCCAAGAATGATGTCAAGAGATTTCTAAAGTCCTTTGCAAATTCAAGTTTCTCCATCATGTTCCTAGGCTTTGGCTAGGATGCTAGGCTCAGGTCTTTCCTGTTTCTCCTTGGAGTTGTCAACAGGAATCAATACAATACAATACAATAATGATCATCCTTGAAGACACACTAAATGAAGAAGAAAAATGAAAAGTCCTTTCAGAATTTGTCTGGTGAGATGATGCTGATTAGATAGAGAAAATAAATGGGCTAGCTTTGCCAAAGCAGTTATAGGCTCTCTGATATAATGCTTTGCAAAGAGGCTTGTACCGTGAAGTCATTTTGGCTTCAGAGCTGGATTTCATGAAAGGCAGGGGTTTGAAAGGAACCTTCGCAATGAAGCTCTATGGTAATATATCAACAAATCTGATCCATCATTGAGAGTGGCATTTTTAATAGCAGGCTAGATGGTGGAAGGAAAAGTTTCAGTTTATACTGAAGCTTTATTTCATTGGAAAAGAAAGCAATTAAGCAATGCCAAAAAAAACCCACCCTCTGATATGTCACCTTTCAATGATTCATCAGTACCAGAGTCTGGAGAAAACAATGTTAGTTACCTCACAGGATCCTAATTCTAGAGCTGGTAAAGCCTGCTTCTCTGTGTATGGGTTTTGTTTCTACTCTTCCCTGGACTGCTTGAAGTAAAGTTCATAGGATCAGAGCCCTAGAGCTAGAAGGCACTTCAAAAGCCGTCTCATTTTATAAATGAGGAAATTGAATCCAAGGGAGGTTAAGGGATTTGCCCAAGGTCACAAGATGTTCCATATTTGATTAATATGGTTTTGGGGGAAATGAGAGAGCATTCAGGAAAATTCCAAAAGACACAGAGCTTGAAAATGTGTGGCATGAAATCAACGAGCATTTATTAAGTGCCTACTATGTGACAGGTAATGTGGTTGTATCCTCTAATATCTACCTGTGTGATCTTAAGTGATCACTCTGGACCTCAAATTACTTATTTTTGAAAGAAGAGGGGTGGGCCAGACAATATCTAAGGCCCCCTTCATCTCTATATTCAGCTATTTGATTTTATTTTATTTTGTGTGACAGTTTAGCATACACCATTCCTCCCCTCCCACCCTCCCCCGACTTCATTATCTTACTTTCATTTAGTCACAAAACTAATTTTGGTTATTTTTAGCTCTTAAGTTATTATATTACCTTTGTTGCCCAATGTAACTCTTTGCTATCCCACTCTGATAGAATAATTCTTAAAACAGGAATGGTTTTTTATAGATTAAAAAGGGGGGACAGTTCTGCAAAACTAACTAGGATATCCACCAAGTCCTACATTGCCTGAGTGTTCCCTATCCATACTCCAATTCCTCCTCCCTACCCTACCTTTGGAAATAAGAGAGGGAGGTATATTTTCATAGTTCTTCTTTGGAATCAAACTTGGAAATAAAAATGTTATAGTAACTCACCCCCTTTGTCTCCCAAAGTACTTATTTTCTTCTGAAAAATCCGGAAAGAGAAGTGATAGAAGATCTGATTAGCAGTATCTCATTACTGCTTTTCCACTGTCATAGATGCTACATATGCTATATTTGTGTGGTCGAGCAGTATTTGAACCTCGAGCCTTGCATACACTCTTAGATCAGGGCTGTCCAACCTTAGGTCTTTATTGAAACAATAGACAATATATTTTGATTTGCCATTTTAGTGAGAGCTCTGCAGTAGCTCAGTTTCATTTACTAAAGCATTTATGTAAATTTCTATGCTTGTAGGCAGGCCGCATAAATCCATAAATCACACTGTAGGCCACATGCCCCCGAATTTCCGACAGCCCTGCTCCTAGGTCAAGGCTCAATACACAGATGAGGTGAATAAATTCTGACCTTGTGCACTCCCTTATAGGCCCTTTGTTGAATCTTCACTTTCAATGTCTCTTCAAGTGATGACTTTTGCCACACCAGCCCTCATATACAAAACATCCAACACAAATACGATTTTGTCCCAATGCTCAGTCCTTATCTGTGTTCTTTCTTTCACCACATCAGTTTCAATTTCCAACTGCTCTATGATGAACATTGGACTAGAAGACTACTTCTTTTCCAAGGTGCCAGTAAAAGGGCCAGTGAATAACTGTTAGCTTTGTGCCCTGACAACCCAAGATACATGCCTATATCTTTTTTTCCTACTTCCTCAAACTTTGATATATTGAACTTTATGTGATTTTAATATTTGCAAAATAATTGTAAATTTCCCCCTTCCCCCAACCCCACTCTCCCCTTCAGGGACTTGCCCATTCTTTTTAATTTTTGTGGTTTCTGAGTGTGCCTGTCTCTGTCTAGCTCCTTCTCTGTGTTCCAAACCTCCATCTCTTAAATGTAATTTAATAAGACAATCTTTGCTAATTCAATTCCAGGATAATTGGGTATATGGCACAAATTAGTTGACTCACTTGATCAATTCAGAAGAGCAAAAGTGCCATTCGCTCCCGTGATCACACAGACCAGACCATATAATATATAGTCCCAGGTCAAGTGGTAATGAGGACCTTGTTGGTATATGAGAGGGAAACAGATGAGGGCAACTCTGCCCCAGCATCTCCTGCTCCTCTGCTGTTACAGTATAAAATGTTCAGACATTGTTTCAATATAGTATAAGGTATTGCTTAACTGTTATTCTTCTTGTCACATAATCCCTCTCCCCAATTGCGTAAAGCTACAATCCACCTAAAAGTCATCTCTGACTATTGTCCTGGGTTATATAAACCTCTCTCTGTTGGCTCAAGCCCACTATACATCCCAGAATCTCAAACATCTGGAGCCCAGAGTAACTGAATTACTAACAACTTTCTCTATCCTGTATCTTTCGCTACCTCCTATAATATATGTTTCATTATCAACCATGAATAGTCTGAATTATTCCTTACTACTAGCCTGCTAAGTGCCTAGCACTTAGTAAATGCCTGTTGACTGGCTGTGTGGCCTGAACCACTGCTTCCTCTTTGTGAGAAAGGAGGTTTGATCCATGCCATGGTACTGAAGGATCCTGATAGGTGACCCTGGCATCTGGAGAGGGACAGTCATTTACTTAGAAACGATGGCAGCCTGACTGATAAGCTGTGGGAGGTATTGCTACTAAGGGACCATGGCAACCGTTGGAAGCATTTTATCATTTGGATGATAAAACTAGTCCTAGTGCATTATCCAGAAGCTGTCTCCATTTATTAATTTGGTTGCTGTCTACAAGTCTATATGTGTGTATGTATATACATATATGTATGTATATATGTGTATATATACATACATATATTGGGGGTATAGTAGAAATATTTTGCCTTTGTGTATAAAAACTCTTTAAACTCTGGGCATGCCACAGAACAAAGTATTAGACTGATTACTTTATTACTGTTTCCTTATTACTTTTAGGATAAAGTTAAAATTCATAGATTAGATTTAGTGTTGGGAGAACACTTAAAGCCCATTGAGTCCAACCTTCTCATTTTACAGACGAGCAAACAAACCCAGAGGTTAAGTGACTTGCCCAGGGCGACACAGTTACTAAGTGTCGAAAGTGGTATTGAAGTCATCTTTCTGATAGCAAATTCAGTGTCCTATACTTTATACCGTGCTGCCTTATTACACTGATATTTAAAGATTTCCATAACCTGTCTCTAGCCTATCTTTCCAGACATATTTCATACAACTCCTCCTCACACTGGATGAATTACAGCCAAACTGGCCTCCATGCTGTTCCTCCTCAAACTCAGCTTGCATCTCTGACCTCTATGGCTTTGCAGAGGGTATATTCTATGCTAGGAATAAATTCCCTCCTAGCCTCACAGAGAGAAACATTGCTTGGGAGTGGCTAGGATGAGAAGAGTGGATAGTAAAGAAGGCAGAACTACTCCATCCTTATTTTGTTTCTGTTTGCAGAAAAAAACATTTCCTTTTCTTTTGTAAGTCTGAGGTGAAAAAAAATAGGATTATTTTTATAGTAAGCAGATCTGACCCACCAGCTCTTGGACACAGAATAATTTATTTTATTGTTTTCCATAGGGAAAGTTAATCAACTCAGTACTGGACAGAGTTCTGGGGAAAAGCTAGCCTGGCTGATAGTGAGTATCTCAACTAGGCCCAGGGGTGTTGTGAGGTTCTAATGAGATAATAAATGTAAAGGACTTTGCCAACCTTAACGTTATGTAAATTCCAGGTATTGTTAGCATCATCATCATCATCATCGTCATCATCAATATCCTGTAGTCACCAGGCCTGCAGTTTGATGATGGCTTCATTTCCTAAACGTTCTATTGCATTTCTACTGAGTTCAAGCAAAGTTTATAGAGTAATACAGGGGAGTTCTGGGAAATGCACAACAATCTGGATATGGGGTGGGGGTAGAGTATGTATATACTTTTAAATTTAATCTACATTATTAAGACTTTCTTAGAGGTCTAGGCAATCAACAAAACGGTAAATCATATCCTGATTTGTAGATACTGCAGATTTCTGAGATGTAAATGCTCACACTGAAATTTTAATAATCAGTTCTTCAAGCAGATTAGAACGGGCACCAGCAAACCCCTAAACAGGCTCTATTTTTCTAGAATCAGGCTGACCCCTGGACTTCCCTGATCCTGCCTTGACCACCACTCAGATCCAGGGACAGCCCAGTCCCGAACATTGCTACAAATTTTCTATACTGTGGCTTCCCTCAGGCTGCCTAAGTCAGAGCTTCTCTCTTACCACTACTGCCTGATACCCCAAACCCATTCTTGTTAGGCCCATCCTTCTGATGTCTCCATCAAATTCTATTCCACTCTTCAAATGTACACTCTGTAACCTTTATTCTATTGTTTGAGAGGCGACTTGGTATAATGAATGAATGAATTAAAAGGCAACAATTAAATGTTTACTATGTGCAAAGCACCATACTAAGAACTGGGGGCATACTGTAGGTAGAAAGGGGAGAAAATATATAAAAAGGAGGGTTCATTTGCAAATCTGATGGTTCTTAAAGCCCAATTGCAAGGCTGAAGGCAATGCATTGTCCTCAGTGACTTTTCCATTGATAAAACCATATTGCTTTTAGATGTTGAACCATCGGAAGGTACCAAGGACTTGGGTGACAAGACCTTTCTTTTCTGGGTCTTCAGTAGGTGTGGCTTCAGCAGCTGTGCCAGAGTACAGCAGTGATCACCCAATCTTTTATCTAGTTTGTTGGTACATAGTTGTTTGCATGTTATCTTCCCTATGAGATTGTGAGCTCCTCATCAACAAGGACTATCTTTTCCTTTGCTTTATATCCCTAGAACTTAGCACAGTACCTGGCTTAATAAATGTTTATCGACTGACTTGCATGTACATAGTTGTTTGTATGTTATCTCTCCCCCTTAGAATGATTTTGCTTTTCTTTGTGCCCACAGCTCTTCATACAGAGTGTGGTACATTGTAAGTGATTAAGAAATACTTGCTGACTTGACTTTGGGGCAGTTTGAGGATTTTTAAAGGGCAATTTTGACCATTCAGGACTGGTAAGATGGGACTCCAACTGTATTTATCCTATTAGCATACCCTAAAATCTAAGGCTAAAATGATGCCTTAGCCGACAGGGGATTTTTATGAGATTTAGATTTTTATGAGAGCTCTGATCCTTCATGCCTATATTCTAATTTGAAATTGCTTAGAGGCTGACTCATTTTGGAGGAAAGTACCCATGTTGTAAGAAATACTTGAACCTGGTATTCTGTTTTCAGCTGATGTTCTCTTAGTCGAAATAGTCTATTGTTCAAAGGAACTCCAATGAATTCTATAGCGGCTACTTATTACCTATGTGACCTTGAGAAGGTCATTTCCCTGGACTTCATTTTCTTCATCTGTAAATTGAGAGGGTTTCACTAGATGGTCTCTAAGAACCCCTCCACTAGTAACATTATATGCCCATTTGAATTGCTGTGCCTTCTGAGAAAGAGGCTTTGTATGGAAAGAACCAGGCAATCAGTCCCTAGCTGTGAAGGCAAGGTTAGAATCAGCATTGGGCAGTGGCAATTTAGAGGCTGCACCTGTGAATTCCTTCCTATTAATTGCTCATTCCACTATTGTCCTATGGAGAGGTCCCTTTGCAGATGTCAGCGGAGGCTGTAGATGGCAATGATTACTCCTGGAGTGGACTAGCACTGGGTATCCTTTCAATCTACAGGAAGGGCTGGGAGTCTGATGCCTAAGCTCACAGTTTGTGTGATCCTAGGCTAATCCCAGGGAGTTAAAGGGCTCATTTGTTACCAAAATGAGTGAGAAAACAACAGACGATCTCACCAGGGGGGCAGTTCTTTTGATCCAAGCAAACAGTGTATTAACTCCAATGAAACTGCTTCTCAGGGATTAATCATAACACAGATTTAGGATTTTTGAAGATTGATGAAGGAGGTAAAGGAAAGCATTTTCTTAAAATAAGGTAGTTGATTCATTTTAAGGAGCTGCAATCTACCCAAATATTACTACTTACCATGAGATGGGGACAAAAGGGAAAGAGGTACCTGAATGAGGCAAAGGCTGTGTTCGAGACTTTTCCTGATGTGCTCCAAGGTTCACTTTCAGCTCTCTAGAACTTTGGGGATGAGGCCAAACCTCAGGCTGCCCACAGCAAGTGAAATTGAGTCATACCAGAAAATCAGTTCAATCACTTATATCTAGAAACTGCTGCTGTACAGTTGAATAATGATGAATTTAGTTAGGAATTATTTCATTCTTGGTACCAGTACCCCAGCACCTAGCATAGTACCTGGAATAGAGTAAGGGCTTAATAAATATTTATTAATTGATGATGGCATTTAGACATCTATTTACACAGTGCAAATAACATATATTTCACTTGATAATCACAATGATCCTGTGGTATTATTATAATAACCTTCTGCTCTTATCATCACTTCCCACCCTCCCATCCCCAGTCCTTTTGCAGATGAGGAAACTGAGAGTTGGAGTGGTTGAGTGATTTGCCCTGGGTCACACAGCTAATAAGCTGCCCGAGACATGATTAGAACTCAAGAATCCTGATTCACATTCCAGCTCCCTCCAGGAGGGAGAGGACCTTCCAGCCACAGACACAACCTGAGCAAGAACACAGAGGTATTCAGAGACAATTAAACTACAACCAGAAAGCTTCGTCCTAAATATATGAGCTCACGGAGCTCACAGGGTACAGAGGGAAATAAGCCTGTGCAAGTTCCTTTCAGTAAATCTGCCAAAATGCTGTGGTTCCACTAACTAAGCTTCTCTCCAAGGCCCTGATTTACCCTATTCCGGTGAGTTCTTCTGGTTGTATCCACCTTAATTGCCCTAAGTGCAAATCTCCTAGGTATGACATCTGTTCCTTCCTCTACTTCCTCACAGAATCTCCAAATGGAGATGGCTCCAAATGACTTCCATGTCCAGTCTATAGCAAAAAAGAATCTTTTCTACAATATACTGGATGAGTGGTCATCGGGCCTCCTCCAATGGTACACCACCTTACTCTTGGACAGATATGATAGAAAATCTTCTCTTCTGTCCAGGCTTAGATATGCATCTCCAACACTCTGGCACTCACATTAATTAGCAAAGTATATATATACATATACACACATAAATATATATATAGATAGATAGATACATATACTACATGTATCATTATATTTCATGAAATATATTTAATATATAACATATAATAGATATATTATGGTATTTTATAATATTTTATTATATTTATATTATTGTATATATAATATATCCACTATATACTATAATATATATCATGTTATATATTTTAATACATAATATGTTATTTAGTAGATATATTATGGTATGTTATAATTTTTTATTATATGACATAATTACATATACATACATATATATCTGCTATATACTACATTATATATATACACTATGCACTACATTATATATACTACTATGTATCTTCTATATAATGTATGTGTACATATTACGGCATATGCTATATCATAATATAATGTGTATATTAATATATAAAGTAATATATGATATAGTTTTGTGTGTGTACATATATATACATATATATATATCCCCATTGTGGTAGTTCATTTGGATGTTAAAAAAACAGAAATATTATAGTCTTTGCCCTTGAGCACAGCATCTTGTACATAGTAGGTGCTTAGATAAATATTTATTGAATTAACTTGAATTTAAATTAAGGGAGCATGTATATCTTTATTTTTGGGTGGGGAGATAGGTCTTATTCATTCCTTCTTGTATGTAATCACAAAACACTTAGGTGTTAATTTATAAATTAAATGATATATTTTGATATATATTGTGTGTATGTTTATATATATGTCTCTGTGTATGTATATGTATGTATATATACACATATGTATATATGTTTGTATATATCTCTATATACACATATATATATGTATTGCCCTTGATCTAATATTATTGACAAGGCAAGTATCCCAGTGCTTTGCACATAGTAGGTACTTTGTAAACACAAGGTAGAACATTGTTTTGGAAAAAGCCACATTTACCAAAAATCAGAGTGACCTGAAAGCTGCAAGTTTGTGGCCGTCAATGCGACTTTGCAGTGGCTGTCATAAAAGAAATGGCCCAAAGAGATACTTTCCCTGAGGGGACTGCAGAGCACAGTTCCAGACGGCCTGTCCATTTCCTAACCCATACTTGTCCTGCTGCTCTTTGGAAAACCATGTCAGATCTATCACCGTGTCAGCTTTTATGAATATTTATTGTTTGTTAGTCACCAATTACGGGCTCATCAATATACAAAACAGAGTTGCTGCTCTAAACAGCATCCACTTTAAGTTAGACCCAGGACATCATCTAGACGCCCAATGAGCCACAGGGCCAGATGGTCTCATCTTGAGGGTGGGTAAAAATTGATAGGCTTTGATTTACTAATACTTCCTTTGTGGAAAGGCAGTAGAGGTCTATGCAGAAATATTCTTGAAGAAAAGACTTGGACCATAATAACAGCTTCCATTGTTAAGACTTTATATGTTATGAAGTACTTTCTTTGCAATAATCCAGAGAAATGGGTAGTACAAGTATTTCTGTCCTATTTTGATAGATCAGAGTCACAATGTGAGTGGGGCATCCCATTCCCCTCTTCCCAAATATAGCTGACAAGGTGTTCTATACCCTGATAACTTTACCAGGTGAGAATATCTCTTTGACCGAGTTAGAGAATCACTCAATCTAAGGTGTAAACCAAGTGTGAATGTATCTTAGAAACCTCTACAATTTGATTGAATTAATCAATCAAAGGCATGAACTGGGTGCAAATGAGTCCTTAATCAGCTGGGGAAGAATATTTTTTTTTGGAGCCATTTGATGACTGATGGAAAGAATTAGACACAATCTGGAGGCTATGTTTATCAGGGAAGGTGATTCCAACAGAAGTAGAAGTAGTCCAGCAATTTCTTTTAATAGTCCAGCCTCAGGGACACTGTGAGGAGGGGAACTCTTACATCTATAACCAGAGGGCAAAAAGTAGAGGAGGATTGATTGAATTCTGCATCCTCACTGCTCCCCCACTATTGAACAGAAGATGACTTTGTGAACTTTGAAAGCTTGGAAGATTTGGATTTTCCATCATAGCTTGTAGGGTGGAAGGGAGTACACATTTATAAAGCACCTACTATGTGCCAGGCATTGTGCTAAACTCTTTACAAATATCTCATTTAATCGTTGCAACAACTCTACAAGGTAGGTGCTGTTATTATCCTCATTTTATGATTGAGGAAACTGAGGCAAACAGGGTAATGATTTGTCCAGGATTTTACAGCTACTAAGTTGCTGAGGCTGGATTTGAATTCCTATCTTCCTGACCGCAGGCTCAGTACTCTATTTACTGGACCACACAGCTCTCTCTGGTAGCAATGTACCAGGGATAGCAATGGCCTGAAAATAAACTAGACACAGTGAGGAAAAGCAGCAACCCCTCAGAACCTAGCAGAGTGCGGAGAGCTCTGCCAAAGGGAAATTTCATGAAGACTCCTTGGAAGGAGAATAGGACTTCCCTCCAATCAGGAACTGTACTGTTCCTTTGCCAAAGGAACTCTCTAAGCTTGAACCAATTTTCACTTGGACTCTGTTGCTTGTGAGAATTGTGACCCAGATTTTTTTGGAGGCTGTTTTTGTACCACTTGTTCTACCACATAAATAAATATCCCACCATAAAAATAAATTTATATCAACTGGCTAATTAATTTTGGGGATCATGCTGGGGCTTATGAGTGATAGCACTAGAAAATCCTAACCTCATAGGATTACCCCAAGAAACCTGAGGGGAGAAATAGGTGACCTCTAAAGTCACTTCTAGCACTAAATCTGTGATACAGTGTGACTAGAAGCACTGCAACTCCCAATAACCTCTGAGGCAGATTAAAAACAGCACAGACCTGTAATTCGCAACCAGAAACAGAAGCATTTTTTTGTTTAGATAGTAGAATGAAGCTACAGTTGACTAGATAGGTGTGGAAGTGTTAGATGAGGTTTCCTATCTTTCTTCATTGCCTTCATTTACTATAGGCAAATAGTTTGTGCACAGAATAAAACATGCCTATTATTTTTCAAGTTGTCCATGGTGCTGTCCAGTAGGGGCTAGTCTTCTAAAATGATTAACATGGAAGGGGATAGAAAACAAGTCTATATAGCATGAAAAAGGGACACAGAGTTATATAGAATCATAATAAAGGGCAATTTAATAGACATGAACATGTGTAATATGGAGAAGTGTTGTGAGATGCACTGCCTTGGAATCTAGGACCCATGGATCCTGAATACTTCTGTGAAGATCACAGAATCATTGGTATAGAGACACAAGGGATCTTAGAAATTGTTTGTTCTAACCCTATCATTTTACAAAGAAAATTCAGGAATAGAGAAGTTAAGGGATACATGGCAAAATCAGGATTGGAATCCAGGTCATATGACTCTAAATCTAGCACTTTTTCCACTCAACCTTGATGCTTCTCATTCAAAGGAGAAGGGGCTTTAAGAAGAACCTTGAAGGAGAGAAGGCTAATGTAGTCCTACTACCTTTTAGGATTTCCTTAGGAATGAAAGTGTATTTGCTTGGGAAGAGATGAGTTTCAATTGAATATTGAAGGTGACACCTCCATAGAGACCCTTTAAAGACACAGCCAGATGATTCATGGACTTACAAGATTCTAGGGCAGCTCAGATCATCATCTAGCCTAAGCCTCTGTCTCCAGGCAGAAAAGAAGATAAATAGGAGCAAATCAAAGCAACAAAATATGTAAGAATCTGTTTCTGATGTCTGCCTCTTTCCTCTCTTCTTGCTAGGACTCAATAATAGGCCCACCTAAGACTTCTCCTTCCCCAACACTATTCTTATCTCCACATACAACTAGCATAGGCCATGGGGCACGCCTTCCTTCTATCTGTGTGAGGCACATATGGCTGCCCTGCAAGGACCCCACAAATCATTCAGCAAGTTCATTTTTTATTAGTAGCTTCTGCTTAATTAAGGGATGCATCATGCTCCATCAATCAGCTTCTGTGCATGTGAGTCAGCTCAAGCCACTCCACTGCTAATAGATGGAGTCTTTGTGCTTCAAGCAAAAAAAAAAAAAAAAAAGGAGCTGGAACTAACCGCCTAAGAGCTGAGGGGCACAGTCTGACAGCTGGAGCATTACCGTGGCCTTTCCTCTCGGCATGGAGCAGTCCGGCGGTGACATGCAGTACATGATGACTTGGACATCCCCCCTAAAGATATAAAGGCCTGCTGGCTAGTATTTGATCAGCTGGACTATCTGCCAACTAGGTGTTACTCAATAGAGTGTAGACTGAATCAGTCTCCCATTATTCAGACTGTGCACAAAGTCAGGTACATGAGGTCTGGGGAGGTCTAGGTGTTATGATAGCATGATATTTGTAACATGGCCACAACACTTTAGGCAGGCCCAGGCAGCCCTTTGACAACTTAAGAGAGGCTCTTGGTCATCAGTACTTTGTATGTCCACATCTTTTGGTAGGGTGAATCTACAAGTATGTTATAAAGAAATAGATCCTTTAGTTAGAGATAGCTCAAATCTATAGTGTGCTTTATAGGTCAATGCCTTCTAAAGAGCATGCTCATTGCAAACGGTCTCATGAGGTTGGTAGTACAAATGTTGTTATCCCCATTTTATAGGTGAGGAAATGGAGGTGCGGAGAGGTCTTTCTATTAACTGACCCTTCTAAGGTCTGCTCTCTACTCCTCTGACCATCCTGGTCATCATCCTCAGGATATGAGGATATCCTTCCTAAAACAAGGTACCTGGAACTGAACACATTATCCTAAGTGTTGTCCGACCAGGGCAAAACACATGTGATGTAGCATCCCTGTCATTTCTAATAATATGCCTCTCATTATTTTTTATATTTCTATTTTTTTTTTATTTTTGGCAGGGCAATTGGGGTTGAGTGACTTGCCCAAGGTCACACAGCTAGTACATGTGTCAAGTGTCTGAGGCTGGATTTGAACTCAGATCCTCCTGACTCCAGGGCCAATGCTCTACTCACTGCACCACCTAGCTGCCCCATGCCTCTCTTTATTTAACTTAAACTGGAGTTAATGTTTGTGGCTCTTGTCTGAAGCTGTATCATAGAAAGGAAAGGGTGTTAAATTTGCATTCAGATCCCAACTTTAACTCTTAAGGAGCTGTGACTAAGCAAGTCATTTAACTTTCTCTGAATCTTAGTTTTCTTATCTGTAAGTGAAATCATGAAGTAATTTTCCCACGGTACAGTGGGATAAACAATGACTCTGGAATAGGAGGATTTGGATTCAAATCTCACCTCTTACATTTACGACCTTGTGACCTTGGGTAAATCATTTAACACCTCGCGACCTCTGTCTCCCCATCTGTAAATTAAGAGCATTGGATTAGGTGGTTTCTGAGGTCCCTTCCAGCTCTAGTCCTGTGGCTCAATGTGCCTACCAAATGGCAAAGCTGAGTCTTGAACCTGAGTCCCAGGCTATGAATCTTCTTAAACTCATGCTCTGCTTCTGCTGCAAGTCAGATGAGATAACATAAGCAAATAGCTTGGCAGATGCAAATGTATGTTAGTCTTATTCTTATCTTTCTTCTTCTTATTTTTCTCAGGCCTTGATGAGGCCTGTAATTTATATTTGTCATGCAAGACAACATACAAAATGGATCCAGTCTCTATCTTTGGGAACATGTTAGCAGACCATGAATTTACACATTACACATATGCCTGGATCATAAGTACAACAAGCTTAGAATCCTCCCCCAATTAGTTTTGTTGTTATTGTTGAGTCCTTTCAGTCTGTTCAGTTTAGAGTTTTCCTGGCAAAGATACTGGAGTAGTTCGCCATTTCTTTCTCTAGCTCATTTTATAGATGAGGAAACCAAGACAAGCAGGTTTAAGTGACTTGCCCAGGGTCACATAGCTAGTAAATGTCAGAGGCCAGATTTGGACTCACCTCTTCCTGACTCCAGGTTTGTTGCTTTATCCGCTGTGCCATCTAGCTGCCCCCCTGGAACCAGTAGCCTATAGCTAAACTAGAAAGAGAAATTCAAGGGTAATTCCTTAATTAGCAGTCCTGGAGACAATATTTTTTAATATGTGTCAAGGTGATGGAATTGAGAATGTATTTGTCATGTTTATAGTTGGCACTGTTTGTGGGGATGTTGGTACCCCTAGGAAATAGGACTCCAATAAAAAGCAAACTTGACAAATGAGCTATCAAAAAAGGTGGGGTTCGGTAGAGACAGGTTTAAGGTGGCATGATTTAGAGCTTGAGAAAGTGAAATGTTCTGATTACAAGAATGGGCAATGACTGACTGGACACTAATACCACAAAAATTCTCCCTGTAGAGGAGGGGGATCTTATCATGAATCATAAGTTAAACAGGAGTTAGTAGCATCATGTTACACTTTAGAAGGCTAGCATAACACTGGACTCATGAACATCATGAATCTCTCTTTCTTTGATGATCTCTTCTTTTCTACCTTCAAATGTACACAGATCTTCCCTGACTTAAAAAAATGCTTAATATCCCTTCTAACACACAATCTTTCTGTCTTCATCCACAAATAAAATTTGTGAATATGTAGGTCACATCCTTTCATTTTACTTTTTAAAATATTACTCCTTTTTAACCCCTAGTGGCTTAACTAGAATATCCTTTTTCTTTCCTTTTTGCCTATTCATCCTTTTAAGTCCATGTCCAGAGTTTTTAAATGGTACTAGTTTCTCTCACCTCAGTGCTTTCAACCTCCTTTGTCATAGGATCAAAGAATAATACCAACTCTACCAATTCTTACTTGTGTGACCTTTGGCAAGTCACTAACCTCTTTGGGTCTCAGTTCTATATCTGAAAAATGATGTGGTTGGATTAAATGGCCTCTTAGGTCCCTCCTATCTCTAGATATGTGATCCTAACGAACTTATGCTCTTACAGTTGGAAGGACATCTAGTCTAACCCATACCTAAGCATTAATACCTTTAAGGTCTCTCAGCCTCTCCTGGAAGACCTCCTCTGATGGGGAACTCACTTCTAGGCAGCTCATTTGACTTTCATACAGCTTTAACTGGTAGGAAGTTATCCTTATATTGAATGAAAACCTGCCTCTGTGAACCTATTGCTTCTACTTCTGCCCTGTGGGGCCACATTAAATTAGGTAAATTCTTCAAACATTTGAAGATAGTTTTCAGGTCCCCTAAAAGTTTTGTCTTTTTCAAGATCAAAGTTCAAGTCCCAACTCTTTCAGGAAGTCTTCCTTGAATTCTTCATTCATTAAGATAGTATGCTTAATCCTGGATAAAACATTTTAGAATGGAACTTAAGTTAAAGAATATTCCAGTGTTGCATAACTACAGTGGTTAAAGGCCTCAAATCTATCAGATACGAAGATGAGTTGAAGGAAATGTTTTTTAGCCATCCCTCTGGACTCATTCTCCCAACCCCCATTTGTGCTGGTATGTTGTGTCCTTACTACTTCTCATTTCAGAGCTCTAAAAATTACTTTAAAGGCCTGGAGATTTTCTGGTACTGTTGCTCACAAGCTCCTACATGGTATGTTTCCCACTGATTATCAGGTAACTACCAAAAGTTAATTATCTGTCAGAAAAGGATCTTTACTAATCAATAATAGAAGTGACAGTTGCTACAGAAACATCTTCCCAAAATTGGAAAGATTACCCCTTTGCACATGCAAGGGCCCTAATGACAATGGGTCTAAACTTAGAGATCTAATATGGCCAAAGAGTAAATTCATATCTCCTGATTATTTCAAGTTGCTTTCTGCCTTCATGGAGTCCCCTTAGGTGTAGCTCTCTGTTGGGCTCTGAGGACCAGTTCTCTTGTAAAGGCCTAAAGCTGCCTTTCTTTTGTCTGTGGTGTGAGTCATTAGCCATTATTGATTTGACTCAGATGAGAAGTCCAAAACTTATGACTTTGAAGTTCGCAAAGTTGTCCTCCCGTACCTCTATTTGCTGCCTTCTACCTGCAGGTTCAAGTAGAGTCTGCCTCCTCATAGTGAAACTTGACTTTCTCCCGGACTCCTTTCATACAAACACACACACACACACACACACACACACGTAAAAATGTGTGCATACATATGTATGTGTATACATGTATATGTATAAGTGTATATACATTCTTTCCACAAATCTCATTATTTTTCTTTTTCTTTTCTTTCTTTGTTTTTTGGCGAGGCAATCAAGGTTAAATGATTTGCCCAGAGTCACAGAGCTAGTAATTGTCAAATTTCTGAGGCTGGATTTAAAGTCAGGTCCTCCTGGCTCCAGGGCCATCTAGCTGCTCCCTTCCCCCATTACTTTTCATGTGTGTGGTCATCTTGTTTTATCCAGTGGCTCAAAAAAGTGCTTCGCTCCCTGATTAAAGACTTGTTCCAACTTAATTTATGCCTTTGATTGATCGATTGATTTATTAGAGGTGTCTAAGTCTTTTTCATATCTAGTTTATACCTTTGATTGATTGACCAATTCCATCAAGAGATCTGGGCCGGCTATACTTAATTAGGGTGGATGGAGACCCACTTGCGCATTAGCCCGAAGAACAGAAGACTGGGGGGAAATTATAATCGGCTTTAAGTTCTCAATAATCTTTATGTGGAAGAGTAATTAGACTTGTTTTGCTTGGCCCCAGAGGGTAGAACCGGGAGCAAATGGGGTGGGGGGAGAGTTATACAGAAACAAACTGAGGTTTCATTTAAGAGTAGTAGGTTAGCATAAGCACATATACATACACATACACATACACATACACATACACATATACATATACATATACATATACATATACATATACATATACATATACATATACATATACATATACATATGCATGTATATGTATATGTATAGAAGAGAAGGGGAGAATTTGCTATGAAGCTAAGCCGTAAATTCACTCAGGTGTTAAGAGAACCAGTTGCAGTAGCCTTAAGTTGCCTTAGGGCTCTTCAGCAGGTACAGTATCAGTACCTTGAGCTAAAAAATAGTGGAAATCCCCCCAGTGCATTCAATGCCAAATTCCCCCATCCTTATCTTGTTAAAACTTTTATCTTTATGGCTTTCATTCTCTACATTTATGGGTTTAGGTGTGATGATAAATCCATACTTTTCCTCATCTCATTGGGAAATCAGAGGGCCTTCTTCATCCACTCCCCAACCCCCCCCAACACAATTTGATTAGGAGTAGTCTTCAGCCCCTTTAAAAAGGGACAAAACCTTCTCCTCTGTTCTGGCTAAGGGACTAACATTTCCTTAAAAGCAAAAGAAATGACATCTCCCCCTCTACAATACTTTCTGATACCATCATTAGCTAACCAAGTCAGGGTTGGCAGCTATTGAATTCTTATTTATGTCAAGAGGGATTATTAATAAGTAACAAAGACAGTAAGAATTTGAAGAACAGACCATTGAAGGAAAACAAAAGGGTCCCTTCAAGGTGACATTGATAAGAATAAAATAAAGCTTCTTCCCCATAACTCCTCCCTTCTCCTGAAATGAGAACTGCAAGACATAGTCCAGTAGTTTATTGGGGATATTACCACTGAGTAGGCCACCTTTTAATAGCCAAAAGGAAGAAATGAAAGCTTACTCTTACTCCTGTAGTACACTCATCAGTTCTCAGAAAAAGGGGGTTGTTGCTCAATTTCTAATCACCGTCATTCACAAAAGCAACCTTCCACTCTTTGGGTATACAGGGGCCTTGAAGATGGTGGGAAACCACCGACGACAGGGCATGCCCACCTACCACAGCAAACTTGCCTCACAGTTTTGCATGACTTGACAAGATAGATTCTTGCTGAGGCATCTTCCTTCTTTGCTTATCTTTCATCTTCCTCCCACAAGCTCCTTTAATGATCAAAAAGTGGATGCTTTGGAATACGGTGAAATCCATCCATTAAGCAGGTCTGCCCCTTCCCCAAGTCTCTCTGCTCCCTATAGGCATTACCAAAGACAGAGTATATCCAGAAAAATCTTCTAACAGACCTACAGAGTGATGGAATATAGTATGCTAGATGCTCCTCCCTCCGCACTCTCTGTCCCATCCTTACCTCTGCTGGAGAGAACTCCAAATCCTCCCTTCACTCTGATTCTTAGGCTTATTACTTTCTCCCCAACAGTGAGTGGTTGAGGATGATTCCGCCACCCATTACTCACAAAGGACCTCAGAGCCTCACTGTTTGCTGTACTACTTTGCCTACCAAACCTTTTGCCGCCTTCCTTTCTGTCATGAAACTGAATCCTCCTTTATTTGTTGTCTCAGCTACCTAGAATGTACACTTCTTGAGAGCAGGGATTGTCTTCAGTTTAGCACTGAGCTAAATTAATCCTCAGCCCTTAGCACAGGGCTTGTTATATAGCAATCACTTAATAACTGCTTTTCCATTCCATTTCCTTAAACCACCAACTCACAGACTCCATAGTTAATAAATGCTTTCCATTTTTATACCTTGGACCCTTTTTTGTAAATAATATTGTATTTTTTTCTAATTACATGTAAAGATAGTTTTCAATATTCACTTCTTATAAGATTTTGAGTTCCAAATTCTTCTCTCCCTCCAGCCTCCCTAAGACTGCAATCAATTTGATATATGTTTTACACGTGCAATCATGTTAAACATATATTCATACTAGTCATGTTATGAAAGAAGAATCAGACAAAAGGGGAAAACCACGAGAAAGAAGAAAAAGAAAGTGAAAATAGTATGCTTGGATCTGCATTCAGACTCCACAGTTCTTTCTCTGGCTGTGGATAGCATTTTTTATCATGAATCTTTTGGAATTTTCTCAGATAATTGCATTACTGAGAAGAGCTAAGTCTATCAAAGTTAGTCATCATACAATGTTGCTGCTACTACGTACAATGTTCTGGGTCTGCTCACTTCACTCAGTGTTAGTTCATGTAAGTCTTTCCAAGTTTTTTTGAAACCCACCTGCTCATCATTTCTTATGGAAATAGTATTCCATTATATTCATATACTATAATTTGTTAGTCCATTGCTCAATTCATGGGCATCCCCTCAATTTCCAATTTTTTGCCACCACAAAAAGAACTTCTCTAAATATTGTTTTGTACATGTGAGTCCTTCTCCCTTTTGTATGATCTTTTTGGGTGAATCCCTAGAGTTTAGCATGGTGCCTGACACATTTATTGTTGTTTCTCAGTCACGTCCAGCTTTCTGTGACCCCATTTGAGGTTTTCTTGTCAAAAATACTGAAGTGGTTTGCAATTTCCTTCTCCAGTCATTTTATAGATGAGGAAAATGAGACAAATAGGATTAAGCTACTTGCCTAGGGTCACATGGCTAGTAAGTATCCAAGGCTGGATTTGAACTCAGGTCTTCCTGACTCCAAGCCTGAGTACTCTATCCACTGTACCACCTAGCTACCCTTGCCTGACACATACTAAGTGCTTACTAAATACTTATAGCCTTTGACCTGCCTGTGCACCTGGGTACACAAGAACAACATTGAAAAAATAAATTATTTAATAAGAATAAAAACGCATAGTAAAAGAACACACATTTCTGAATAAGTACATATAGCTTCTTATCCTTTACCCTCATTGTAGTCTGGGAAATGAGGTCCTTCAAAAGATTCATGAGTTTGACAGGAATAGCTATAGGCAGCCACAGGGAAGCAGTTAGAGCCTTCCATTCACATGGCTTTGGTGATACTGCTTGGAAACTGCTCTTGACAGTATCTACTGTCCACTGCTGATCATTCCTCAAGTCATTCTCAGACTCCAGGCTTCTCCTTACTTTGCTTGCTCAGGTAACAATGGTTCAAGGTCATATGTGTTTCCATGCTGCCCTGGCTTGTCTCTTCCTCTGGAATCCCATTGGAGACTTCCATTACTCCACCATTTCTTGGCCTTCTATCACCAATTCTACCATCCTGGACAAAAATACATGCACACTGTGGATATACATGGCTTCATGAGTCTTCATTCTCCCAATGAGAATTCCTGTCCTGGGAATTCAGCCCCTTTCCAACCTCTACTATATATGTTCTCTATGTAGTGCAAAGTGTAATCATGCCTGGATTTTGGACTAGACAACCTGTCACATATGCTTTCCAGCTCTGTGTCAACTAGACTGAAGCACGCTTCTAGGATGGCTTCTACTCTGGCACACATGGAACACTTGGAGACACATTATGTGAAATGTGTCTTCCTAACTCTAAGTACAGCACTCTATGTATTGCACCACCTAGTTCCCTCTACAAAAATACACATCGAGCACGGTTCTACTTTACTTTTCAAGACTCCATCAAGAACCCTGGGTAAAAGTGACTTTTAAGACATTCTGTCAGATCTGTAGAGCTACCAAGGGGTAGTGGGACAACCTCTATATCTTCCAAGGAGAGACCTCTCCTTGACAAATGTCCAACTACATTACTCCCCAGACCGTCTATCTGCAGAAAGCCCCAGCTAATCTATGTTTGTTATTTAACATAGCATCCTAATCTACCACAATCATGACCAAGGTAGTCAGAGCCACAAATGATACCAACTCTCATCTTCTTAGTATCCATTTTCACTAATCACGTGTATTAGTTAGGGTGCCTTTCCTACTTTCATCCTTGGAGCCCTCACAAATGAGCTTTGTTTTGCCTACACTCGTACTCATGTCATGCCTATACTGATTGTTGCTGCCTCTTCTGGGGCCTGTAGCACTGCCTATGGCTAGACCACAGCAACCTGAACCATGAGGCTATTGTACCAGATCCTACCAAAATACATGAAAAGTCCCTATGAAGCTTCCTTTCTTATCTGGCACAAATGGACCTTTTGGGACCACAGTATTCAAAGAAGTGGTTGTTTTTACCAAAACAAGTGTGAATGCTGTCCCCCAAAGGCCTGCTCAGCTACCCCCAGGTAGCTCCCCATCAATTAAACCAGCTGTGCTATGTTGGCTATCCAATCATGTCATGGCCCAGTTCCACCTAAAAATATGCCAAATCATCTCTGTGTAAGGAAAACATACCAGGCCCTGCTCATTAACCGATGCCCAGTGGAGGTCAACAAATAGTTTATTATAGACTGGAATCTTTTTATGTCAGTCTTTGAACAGTAGAAAGTTGGCATATTAACCCACTGCATCCTTTCAATCAAGTAGAAAGTAAATCTAAGTCTCACCATTCTGTGAATGAAAAGCAACATCATAAAAAAGACCCCTGTTCTTTTCCAAGGTTTTCACAGTCACTTTATCCTCTACACATTTTATTATTATGTTGGCTATTAAAGGGTCTCAAATACCGTGAAGATACTGTGAAAAATAGGAGCTACACAGTATGTATGTATATGTCATAATTAAAGATAGAGCCTGTACCTCTGTTCTATGATTATATACATTCATTATTGCAATAAATATGCTGAAGGAGGTTTATAACTGCTGGGTATAGTTCAGGCCATTTTTTCCAATTTACTGTTAGCAAGGAAATAGTAAAGGACAGGGGGATGTGGGTAACACAAGATAAAGAAATGTTGTGACCTATGGAGGTGACTGCACAGGTGATATGAAATTCATGCCAGACCTGCCACCCACCAGTCTGAATGACCTGGGTGGGATGATGTCATTTCCTCTGCTGCCTCAGCTAGGAAGTCTAAGAATGATGGCCTTGAAATGTGGGGTTCTTCTGAAAACAACTCTGAGTGCTAGAAAAAGATGACTCATCTTTGGCTGAGAAGCCGTTTCTGGAAACGCCACCGGAACAGAAGACGATGCGGTAATTCACTGGCGGGCTCCCTCATCATCCAATCTGCTGTCAGAATGATGGGCCTGAATACTTATCGAGCATCCCAAAATACAATTTCTTTAATCCACATGTTGCACTAATAGAAATGGATTATTTTTAATGGGTGGAGAAAAAGCAAATTGGCTGCTGCAATTGATTACTCTCCTACCAGCATTAGGACAAGGCAGTGTTTATGAGGTAATAGAGTACTGTACCTGAAATTAGGAGGCCTTGGTTAAAGGACCCCCCCTCTCTCCACCACTTACTAGTTATGAGATCTTGTACAAATCACTTGACATCTTTAAGTCTCAGTTTCCCCATATGAAAAATGGATGCCATAACACTTACCTTGACTAACTTTATAGGGTTGTAAGGATCAAAGGAAGTTGTGTAGATGAAGTGCTTTTGAGATGTAATGTGCTCTATAAATGTAAACTACTGTTACTGAAGGTCATGCCACTCTGTGGTACTACAGAAGCTTCAACACGTTATAAAATCCTACATTTTTAGGAAAGAATTATTTTCTCTGGCCTAAGGGTGGGGGTTAAGTGAGTAAATTCGATCAAATCACTTCATCTCATATAAATAATCCCAGATGTTTAGCCCATATATATTTATCAGGTGAGAAGATGTTTAGATTGCTTACTGGGTGTGAACAAGGCATAGTTACCTCTCTAGGTGAGTTGGGGAAGCCTATTCAGATTGGTTAAGAGACTTGATCATGTCCTCTGGTGCCTGTGCAAAGCCCTTGTGTTATTTGGAATGGGGAGTCTAATGCCTGACTATGTAAAGAAGAGAGTGTTTCATCAAACTGCCTGAGAAGGAATTGATGGAGCTCACCCACCACTCCAACCCCTCCTCTCTTGCACCCATGCCTCCTTGGCCAGAGATTTTTTCTAAACTTTAAAGGGTCTAGAAGAATTGTAATTTGCATCTGGTGCCTAGGAAGCATGCCCAGGATCAGTAGATGGTAGCAGTGTCTGTGTCATGGAGGGGATGCTTTGTATTAACTGTTCTCATCATACCACATTAGTAAATATCCTTTCTGATTACGACTGACTGAATCAACCAATAATCATGGGAAGGAGCACACTGGTGAGGGCTGGTGAGCTATAGAATTAAAAAGATGTTACACTCAGGTCTAACTCGAGAGTTCTGATTGGATATAGTAGCCATGCTCTGAGGACCCAGTGGGCTATACTGGAACTAAAAATGAATACATTTATAAAAAGTAATGTTGAATTGTGTCCATTTGGTTTCTTTCTACTTTGTGTCTTAGGTGGCTGCCTACTTTGTCATCTTATTGTCATCTGTCTTTGTAATCTTATTGATTCTACTGCTACATTTCTTGCTTAGGTCAGGTGCCATTTTCTCCATGAAACATATCCTGATCCTCACAGCTAAAACTGTGTCCTTTCTTCTTAACTCTTCTAGGAACACTTTGTCTACTTCTTACACTTGTCCTCAATACAATCAATCTTGTATTATGCTCACTGTAATTCACCACATAGTCGTTGCAGATTTTATGCCAAAATCTTTGCAGAAAAGTGGGTGCGACCATTATATGAAGCTTAAAAAAATTTATGCTGGTATTACTTAAAATCATTTATTACTAAGCTGTCTTTGATGCGAGGATACATGGAATATTCATGAATATATATGAAAATTGAATACTGACAATGCATACTTACATGCTGAGAATTCTAGACTCATGGCTCACAATGTAAGAGAGATAAATGCATATCCATATGCCACTGGTGAATACACTTCTGCTCTATTTACCTTTTAAGCAATGTGACAAACAGAATTATGCCATGTGAGGATTACACGATGAAAGGTTGTAAACCAATTTTTGGACTGAAAAAACAAGGTGCAATGATTATGCGACGACAACATTATGCGGTGAAGTACGGTACTTGTGTATCTGTTCTTGCTAGTAGATTGTAAGCCCTTTAAAGACAGGGATTGAGTCATTTTTTAAATCTTTGTATATCTCTAGGGCCTAGCACAATGACTGCATATAAATGTTTCTTGTTGAATTTTGCAAATACAGGTTAAGGATGAATGATTAGGGCAGAGCATAACAGTTATCTTCAAATATTTGAAGGGGTGTTCTGTGGGACAAGGATGAGACATTTTGTGCTTGATTTTGGAAATTAGAACTAGAGTCAATTATGAGTAGGCAGATTTGGTTGAACATTAAATGTAGGCTAGTTGATGACTAGTGTAAAAAGACATAACTAAACATGAAAAACAGTAAAAAAAAAAAAAGATACAGCAAAGTGCTATCTGGTACATGTGTTAAGTTCTCACCAACATATTAAACTGACTGACTCATCTTTTCTCTCGGTTCACTGACCAGCTGGGCAGACCTAGCACACTGCTTAAGGGCTTAGTGGCTTTATATGGGACAACTGTTGAATATAAACTCCTCGAGGACAAGGACTTGTATCCCCAATACTCAGCATAGTGCCTATAAAGTTGTTGACACTTCATATGTGGTTATTGATCAACTGATAAAAACTATAGAACTACATTCCTTGGCTCAGCACCTACATGAACCTAACCTGTCTGCAGTCAGATTTAGGGATTCTGATAACTTTCTAGTTTTTTTTCATTCATAGGGTTTATAAGTCATATCTCTAGACCAGGGAAGGACCTTAGAAGTCACCTGGCCCATCTACTTCATTCTGTAGATGAGGAAACTTAGGCCCAGAAAGACCAAAGGACCAAGTGGTAAAATCAGGATTTGAACACAGAACATTAAACATTTTTGTTGTTCATTATGCTCATCCTCATCTTCATCATCACTATTACCATCATCTTCATCTTATTCATCTTCCTCCTCCTCCTCATTTCATAGTACCTGATCTAAATGTGAAAACTGACTGTTGGCTGAATTTGTACCTTTGTCTTCTCACATGTCGTATCCCCAGTGCTTAGAACGATGCCTGGCACATAGTAGGTGCTTATAAATGCTTATTGTCTGGATATTCTGTGAAGTTATTTTTTAATATTAGAATTAAAACATTTTAGTTTTACCTGGTCATGTTGTCCACAACTACTGACTGATACCTTTTTTCAAAATACATGTTGCCCACATAAGAGGTGATTCCAGAAATAGCTCTTTACTCCTTCCCTAGGAAAATTCCTCTGCCATCTAAGGGTCTTAGCTTTGAAATTTTCTTCAGTATGCATTTGAAAAAGAAATCTTTTCAGTTTCTTACATCTCATTTATTCCACAGTTATACCTCATTTAACCACCGGAGTTATCATATTCCTCCTTGGCCATGTGTCAAACTACACATTTATTTCTCTTAATCTTTTCTCAAAAATCAATCCTCCCAGTCCTTTAATCATTTTTATTGATCTCCCCTGAATTTCCTTTAATGTGATGGTACCTATCTACTCCTGAACAACAAGAATTCTTTGCATCGGCTCACCTTCATCATCAACTAATAATACCAACCTAACATCCACCTTGGACAGGGTGCTGCAGTACTCAAAGTAGAGGCAACTTTCTCTCCTCCAACTTCACCCACACAATGTGGTAGAGTTACAAAATCGCAGATAAGGTATCATCATTGAAGGGAAAGGAAACATTTACATTCCTACATTTATTATATCTCTTGTGTTTTCAATCTGACTTCCCCCAACAGCTAGTGCCTTCCCTGCAAAACTACACTGTATTTAAACACTTTGTATTTATTTGTCTTTGCTATGTGTAGCTATATACATATACAAAGTATATATATCTATATCTAACTATCTATCTATCTATCTATCTATCTATCTATCTATCTATCTATATATATATATCTGGTATACATATATGTGGTATCTGTGTATATATCTGTCCATATGTGTACATACATATAAATATATACATCCATATACATACAGGTATATAAATATATACATATACACAGAAGAGGTATATATAATAAATCCAAATACATACATACATATATGTGGTTTGTATGTGTATTTGGTATGCACATATATGGTTTGTGTGGCTATATGTGTATATGTGTACGTGCATACAAATATATATATGTGTGTATATATACACACATATATATACACGTATATATACGTATATATGTATATGTACATATATACGTATATATGTATATGTATACATATACATATACATACATATACATACATACATACATACATACATATATATATATATATAGAGAGAGAGAGAGAGAGAGAGAGAGAGAGAGAGAGATTGAGAGAGAGAGAAAGTTGTTTCCTTCATGAGAATATAAGCTTCTCATGACTGGGATTTGTCTTGTTTTGTTTTCTCATGTATTCCCAACCTAAGTATGAGCTCAGTGGCTGACACATGGTAGGTTCTTAACAAATGCGTGATAATCAATTGATTGATTGGCTTCTAAATCATACAGTCCTACTGAATTGACTTCATGAAATTAAAAGACTTGTTTTATTTCCAAGCCAGTCTTTTGGTCTCACATTTTTAACTTTTCAGTAAGATCATAGGGTCCTCTGATGTCTAATTCCTTGCTGAGTCACAATGAATATTAGTTTGTACCTGTAGGCCTGATTTTGCAGAGAAATAAGATTGCTTTTTTTCTCCAATGAGTTATCCCTCAATCTCATTCTTAGGGAGGCAATAGTCATTTGTAAATACTCTTTAAAATACTAGTATAGGGATTTTCAGGCTTACATGCTGAAAGCTTTTCTTGATCATTTTTTCAGTATCAGGAAGGCAGGGGCATCTTTGGGTCGGAAAGACAGTAGTTGTTGCCACTTACCTTGAGAAGTACACCAGAATTTCTCTCTTTCTAAGGCTGCTCATAGCCAGCTTACCTAAGAATGAATGTAGGCTTCCATTCCTAAATTGGCCCACATACTGCGTTGATGACTAGGTTGACAGAAGGGAGACTTCCTTGTGGAAGAGCTGCAGCTCCGGGGAATAAGTCTGGGTGTTTCTATTTGTAAGGGTCTGTATTCCCAACATGGTGTGTTTTCCTAGGGAGGTCTCATGCAGTGGATGGTACTATAAGCTGCTGGAATCTTAGAGGCACAATATCCCCACCCCAAATGGGTGAGACTTAAGAACTTCAGTGACAACTATGTCCTTTGTGACGCCTTCTTGAATACTTCCCTCTTCTCTTGCATATGTCTTAGGACACATGTAAGGACACAGAATTATAGGACCCCAACTGCTGACTTCCAGGCTAAATCTATAGAGTAACTATGAAAACAGCTTATCAACAGGGAAACTTTCGATGCCATGACAAAACATTTATGTGTTGCTTAGGAGAGAGTGCTAATGATGAACGTCTGTCTTACTTATCTTGAAAGACAATCTTTTCCCCGGAAAAGTAGTTGCTGAAGGAGACATCATCCTCATTATCACCATAGCTAGCATTTATATAGCTCTTTCAAGTTTGCAAAGCATTTTACAAATATTATCTCATGGGGGTGGAGCCAAGATGGTGGCTGGAACGCAGGAACTAGTGTGAGCTCGCCGCTGAGCCCCTCCAAAAACCTATAAAAATGGCTCTGAACCAATTCTAGAACTGCAGAACCCAGAAAATAGCAGAGGGAAGCAGGGCTCCAGCCCGGGACAGCCTGGATGGTCTCTGGGTGAGGTCTATCCCACACGGAGCTGGGAGCGGAGGGGAGTGGATCGGCGCAGAGCCCAGCCTGTGCTGCGTGGACCAACCAGACCAGGAGCCGGGCAGAGCATGCCCTAGTGCCCTGAATCAGTGAGCTGCAGCAGTTACCAGACTTCTCAACCCACAGACACCAAAGACAACAGAGAAGGTTAGTGGGAAAAGCTGCGGGAATAGAAGGAGTTCACAATTTGGTCACTGCCCCGGGGGCAGCAGAAGTGGGGCAGCTACAGAACTACAGCTGCAGTTACTTTCTGCCCCAGGCCCACCTGGTGGGAGGAATTAAGTGGCAGATCAGAGCAGGAGTGAAGAGCCTACTGAAGATCTAAGCCCAGTCCGGGTTGAGGGTTCCTGGGGAAGGAGGAGTGCTGGTGTGGCAGAGCTGGTGCATCCCCCTCCCCCCAAACGTGGAACATAGAGCTCTCTAGTCTACAAGCAGTCATACCCCGCTAAAAAACTCAAGGGTCAAGTTAGTTGGTTGGGAATATGGCCAGGCAGCGAAAACGCACCGAGATTCAGTCTCAGACTTTGCGTTCGTTCTTTGCTGACAAAGACCAAAACATACAGCCAAAAGAAGTCAACAAAGTCAAAGAGCCTACAACAAAAGCCTCCAAGAAAAATATGAACTGGTCTCAGGCCATGGAAGAGCTCAAAAAGGATTTGGAAAAGCAAGTTAGAGAAGTAGAGGAAAAATTGGGAAGAGAAATGAGAAGGATGTGAGAAAACCATGAAAAACAAGTCAATGACTTGCTAAAGAGACCCCAAAAAATACTGAAAAATATTCTGAAGAAAACAACACCTTAAAAAATAGACTAACTGAAATGGCAAAAGAGCTCCAAAAAGCCAATGAGGAGAAGAATGCCTTGAAAGGCAGAATTAGCCAAATGGAAAAGGAGGTCCAAAAGACCACTGAAGAAAATACTACCTTAAAAATTAGATTGGAGCAAGTGGAAGCTAGTGACTTGATGAGAAATCAAGATATTATAAAACAGAACCAAAGGAATGAAAAAATGGAAGACAATGTGAAATATCTCATTGGAAAAACCACTGACCTGGAAAATAGATCCAGGAGAGATAATTTAAAAATTTTTGGACTGCCTGAAAGCTGTGATCAAAAAAAGAGCCTAGACAAATATTATCTCATTTGATCCTCACAACAACTCTGGGAGGTAGGGATCTTCCTGACTGTAGACCCAGCACTCTTTCCACTGTGCCACCTAACTGCTTGCCTTCACCAAATTGATCAGTGTCTGACTTAAATGTTCATGCCCAGAACTGAACACAGTATACCAGATGTGGTCTGAGAGGGGCAAAACATAAAGAGACTATCATTTCTTTATTCCTAGAAGCTCTCATTCTCTTAAGGCAGCTCAAGATTGCATTAGCACTTTTTGGCTGCCATATCACACTACTGGATCATAATGAATTTGTGCACAGTCCACTTAAACTCCCAGATCCTTTTCAGATAAGTCCACATTTAACCATGCTTCCCCTGTTTTGTACTTGTCAAGTTGCTTTTCTCTTTAAAAAAATTCATTATCTTTAACATTCTTTTCTTTCTAAAGTTTGAGTTCCAAATTCTCTCTCCCTCCCTCTCCCCACCCACTGAGAAGTTAAACAAAATTATATCAATCATATATGCAAAACCATGCAAAATATATTTCCGTATTAGCCATATTGCAAAAAAAAAGCAAAACAAAAATAAAGCAAGAAAATTACGCTCAAATTTGTACTCAAGGTTCATCAGTTCTCTCTCTGGAGGTAGGTAGCATTTTTTCAACATGAGTCCTTTGGAATCGTCTTGGATCATTGTATTGATTGGAGTAGGCAAGTCTTTTGCAGTTGATCATAATTACAAAATTGCCATTGCTGTATGCAATGATCCCCCCTTTTTTCCTCAGTTAACTTTGTATCAGTTCATGTAGGTCTTGCCATACTTTTCTGAAACTACCACCATAGTCATTTCTTATAGCACAATAGTACATCATATGCCACAACTTGTTGAACCATGCCCCAATTGATGAGCATTTTCTCAATTTCCAACTCTACACCACCACAAAAAGAGCTGCCATAAATGCTTTTAATGCTGTTTGTTTTAAATTTTTTTCTCAATTACATGAAAACAAAAAAATGATATTCATTTTTTAAAATTTTCAGTTCCAAATTCTCTTCATCCCACTCTTCTCTCCCCTTTCCTTGAGAAGACAAAGAATTTGATTTAGACTGTGGAGTATTTGTAGAATTTGATGTGCAGGGGCAACTAGGTGGTGCAGTGAGTAGAGTACCAGCTCTGGAGTCAGGAGGACCTGAGTTCAAATCCGGCCTCAGACACTTGACACTTGTACTAGCTGTGTGACCTTGGGCAAGTCACTTAACCCCAACTGCCCTGCCAAAAAGCAAAAAAAAAATTGATGTGCAGTCAAGCAATACGTTTCCAAATTAACCATGTTGCAGAAGCAAAACAGATTTAAAAAAAAAACAAGAATAATAAAAAAAAGTTTAAAAAAGTGTGCTTCAATCTGCATTCAGACTCCATCAGTTCTTTCTATGGAGGTGAATAGCATTTTTCATCATGAGTCGTTTGGAATTGTCTTGGATCATTATTTGCTAAGAACAGTTAAGTTATTTGCAGTTGATCATTATACAACATTGCTGTTTCTGTGTACACTGTTTTCCTGGTTCTGCTCATTTCGCTTTGCATCAGTTCATATAAGTGTCCTTAGGTTTTTCTGGAAGCACCAGCTTGTCATTTCTTACAGCACAATAATATTCCATCACAATCATATACCGCAACTTATTCAGCCATTCCCCAATTGAGGGGCATCCTCCCAATTTCTAATTCTTTGCCACCATAAAAAGAGCTGCTATAAATATTTTTGTACATATAGAACCTTTTCCTTTTTCTTTGATCTCTTTGGGAGACAGCTGTGGTATTACTGAACTTTATAGCCCTTTAGGCATAGCTCCAAATTGTTTTCCAAAATGGTTGGAGTTCATTAATGTACCTGTTTTCCCTCATTCTCTCTAGCATTTGTCATTTCTTATACTTGTAAAGTAGTACCTTAGGGTTGTTTTAATTTACATCTCTTTAAACAACGCTGAGAGTATTTTTATATCACTATAGATAACTTTGATTTCTTTTTCTGAAAACTGCCTGTTTATATCCTTTTACCATTTATCAATTGAGGAATGGCTCTTCCTTTTATAAGTTTGTCTCAGTTCTGTATATATTAGAGAAATGAGGCATTTATCAGAGAAACTTGCTGTAAAACTTTTTGATATCACTCCATTGTCCACGGTACCTTTTTGCAAAATATAGTTTTCCTGATTATTTCTTTTAATTAGATCTATTTTTGGTTTTGTTTTGTCTGAGATCATGATTGCTATCCCCGGTTTTTTTTTTACTTCATCTGAAGCATAATGGATTCTGCTCCAGCCCTTTGTTACAAGACACACAGTGTGTTTCTTGTAAACAACATATTTTGGATTCTGGTTTCTAATCCACTATGCTATGAACTTCCATTTTATGAGTGAGTTCATCTCATTCCCATTCACATTTACAGTTATGATTACTAACTCTGTGTTTCCTACCATCCCAATTTCTTCTTTATTCTTCTCTTTCTTTTTATCCTGTCCCTCCTCAAAAGTCTATTTTGCTTCTAACCACTGCCTCTTAATCTGCCGTCAATGGTCCTTTCTCTTTTCTACTTCCTCTCCTGTTTCCCTATTGGGTAATATAGATTTCTACATACAACCGAGTGTGTATATATATATTTTTCCCCTCTTTGAACCAGCTCCAATGAGAGTGAAGTTTAAGTGTTTCCTGCTACTCCTCCATTTTCCCCTCACGCTAAAAGCTCTTCCTTGTGTACCCCTTTTATGTGAGAAAATTTTGCCCATTCTACCTCTCTCTTCCATCTTCTCTCTTTCACATCCCTTCATTTTTTAAGATCATTCCAACATAATCTACTCAAAACTATGCCCTCTCTCTATGTAGACTTCTTGTAACAGCCCCAATAATGATAAAGTACTTAGGAATTACATATATCAGTTTTCCATGTGGAAAAGTAAACAGTTTAACTTTATTGAGTCCCTTATGATTACTCTTTCATGTTTGGCTTTTTATACTTCTCTTGAGCCTTGTGTTTGAATGTCAAATTTTCTATTCAGTTCTGGTCTTTTGATCAGGAGTGCTTGAAATTCCTCTATTTCATTAAACATCCATCTCTTTCTTCCCCTACCCTCCTCCCCAATAGATTATACTCAGTTTTACTGTGTAGATTATTCTTGGGTATAATCCTAGTGACTTTGCTTTCCAGAATATCATATTCCAAGCCTTCTGCTCCTGTATGTAGAAACTGATAAATCTATGTGAACCTGACTGTGACTCCATGATATTTGAATTGTTTCTTTCGGTCCGTTTGAAGTATTTTCTCTTTGACCTGAAAGCTCTGGAATTCGGCCATAATATTCCTGAGAGTTTTCCTTTTGGGATCTTTTTCAGGAGGTGATTGGTGGATTCTTTCATTTCCTATTTTATACTCTGGTTTTAAGATATTGGGGGAGTTTTCCTTGAAATTTTCTTGGAAGTTAATGTCTAGGCTCTGTTTATTTTTTGATCATGGCTTTCAGATCCATAATTCTTTTTTTAATTTATTTAACATATTTAGTTTTCAGCATCGATTTTCAGAAGAGTTTGGATTACAAATTTTCTCCCCATTTCTACCCTCCCCCCCACTCCAAGATGGCATATATTCTGGTTGCACTGTTCCCCAGTCAGCGCTCCCCTCTGTCACCCCACTCCCCTCCCATCCCCTTTTCCCTTCCTTTCTTGTAGGGCAAGATAAATTTTTATGCCCCACTGCCTGTGTATCTTATTTTCTTGTTGCATGCAAAAACATTTTTGTTTGTTTTTGAACATCTGTTTTTAAAACTTTGAGTTCCAAATTCTCTCCCCTCTTCCCTTCCCACCCACCCTCCATAAGAAGTCAAGCAATTCAACATAGGCCAGATGTGTATCATTATATATAACCCTTCCACAATACTCATGTTGTGAAAGACTAACTATATTTTGCTCCTTCCCAACCCATCCCCCTTTATTGAATTTTCTCCCTTGACCCTGTCCCCTTTCGAAAGTGTTTGTTTTTGACTACCTCCACCCCCATCTGCCCTCCCCTCCATCATCCCCCCCATTTTTTTATCTTCTTCCCTCTTCTTTCCTGTGGGGTAAGATTCCCAATTGGGTATGTATGGTATTCCCTCCTTAGGCCAAATCTGATGAGAGCAATGTTCACTCATTCCCCCCTCCTCTGCCCTCTCACCTCCTCCCACAGAACTGCTTCCTCTTGCCATCTTTATGGGAGATACTCCATCCCATTCTATCTCTCCTTATCTCCCTCTCTCAGTATGTTCCTCTCTCATCCCTTAATTTGATTTTATTTCTTTTAGATATCTTCCCTTCATCTTCAACTCACCCTATGTCCGCTCTCTCCCTCTCTCTCTCTCTCTCTCTCTCTCTCTCTCTCTCTCCGTATATATATATATATATACATACATATACACACATAGATATATACATACATACACATTCACCCATATATATACATAAACATATATGTATGCATATTCCCTTCAGCTACCCTAATACTGAGGTCTCATGAATCATACACATCATCTTTCCATGTAGGAATGTCAACAAAACAGTTCACCTTTAGTAAGTCCCTTGCAATTTCTTTTTCTTGTTCTTTTTCTTGATTACCTTTTCATGCTTCTCTTGATTCTTGTGTTTGAAAGTCAAATTTTCTATTCAGTTCTGGTCTTTTCACTGAGAAAGCTTGAAAGTCCTCTATTTTATTGAAAGTCCATATTTTGCCTTGGAGCATGATACTCAGTTTTGCTGGGTAGGTGATTCTAGGTTTTAATCCTAGCTCCATTGACCTCCGGAATATCGTATTCCAAGCCCTTCGATCTCTTAATGTAGAGGCTGCCAGATCTTGGGTTATTCTGATTGGGTTTCCACAGTACTCAAATTGTTTCTTTCTGGCTGCTTGCAGGATTTTCTCCTTGATCTGGGAGCTCTGGAATTTGGCGACAATATTCCTGGGAGATTTCTTTTTGGGATCTATTTGAGGAGGTGATCGATGGATTCTTTCAATTTCTATTTTGCCCTGTGGCTCTAGAATATCAGGGCAGTTCTCCTTGATAATTTCTTGAAACATGATATCTAAGCTCTTTTTTTGATCATGGCTTTCAGGTAGTCCAATAATTTTTAAATTATCTCTCCTGGATCTATTTTCCAGGTCAGTGGTTTTTCCAATGAGATATTTTACATTATCTTCCATTTTTTCATTCCTTTGGTTCTGTTTTATAGTATCTTGATTTCTCATAAAATCACTAGCTTCCACTTGCTCCAATCTAATTTTTAAAGTAGTATTTTTGTCAGTGGTCTTTTGGACCTCCTTTTCCATTTGGCTAATTCTGCCTTTCAAGGCATTCTTCTCCTCATTGGCTTTTTGGAGCTCTTTTGCCATTTGAGTTAGTCTGTTTTTTAAGGTATTGTTTTCTTCAGTGTATTTCTTGGTATTTTTTTGGGTCTCCTTTAGCAAGTCATTGACTTGTTTTTCATGGTTTTCTCGCATCCTTCTCATTTCTCTTCCCAATTTTTCCTCTACTTCTCTAACTTGCTTTTCCAAATCCTTTTTGAGCTCTTCCATGGCCTGAGACCAGTTCATGTTTTTCTTGGAGGCTGTTGGTGTTGGCTCTTGCACTTTATTGACTTCTTTAGGCTGTATGTTTTGGTCTTCTTTGTCAGCAAAGAAAGAATGCAAAGTCTGAGACTGAATCTCGGTGCATTTTCGCTGCCTGGCCATATTCCCAACCAACTAACTTGACCCTTGAGTTTTTCAGCAGGGTATGACTGCTTGTAGACTAGAGAGTTCTATGTTCCACATTTGGGGGGGAGGTGCCAGCTCTGCCACACCAGCACTGCTCCTTCCCCAACCCCCAACCCGGACTGGGCTTAGATCTTCAGCTGGCTGTGCACTCCTGCTGTGATCCGCCACTTAATTCCTCCCACCAGGTGGGCCTGGAGCCGGAAGTAACAACAGGTGTAGCTGCCCCACCTCCGCTGCCCCCAGGGCTGGAAGCCGAACCACGAACTCCTTCTATTCCCGCAGCTTTTCCCACTAACCTTCTCCACAGTCTTTGGTGTTTGCGGGTTAAGGCGTCTGGTAACTGCCGCAGCTCACTGATTCGGGGCACTAGGGCCCCCTCCACCCGGCTTCTGGTCTGGATGGTCCACACCGTTCAGGCTGGGTTCTGCTCCACTCCGTTCCCAGCTCCCAGCTCCCAGCTCCATGTGGGATAGACCTCACCCAGAGACCATCCAGGCTGTCCTGGGCTGGAGCCCTGCTTCCCTCTGCTGTTTTGTGGGTTCTGCCATTCTAGAATTGGTTCAGAGCCATTTTTTATAGGTTTTTGGAGGGACTCAGTACAGAGCTCACACTAGTTCCTGCTTACCAGCTGCCATCTTGGCTCCGCCCCCCAGATCCATAATTCTTAAATTATCTTTCCTCAGTCTATTTTCCAGGTCATTTGCTTTTCCAATCAGATATTTCACATTTTTCCATTTCATTTCATTACTTCTATTTTTTTATTCTTTTGACTTTGA
The DNA here is from genome assembly GCF_011100635.1 of Trichosurus vulpecula. Classification (NCBI taxonomy): domain Eukaryota; kingdom Metazoa; phylum Chordata; class Mammalia; order Diprotodontia; family Phalangeridae; genus Trichosurus; species Trichosurus vulpecula. Next base: position 122,027,493 of record NC_050576.1, read on the forward strand.
CTTTTATTGTTTCTTGATTTCTCATGGAGTTATTAGCTTCCACTTTCTCAATCTTAATTTTTAAGGAATTATTTTCTTCAGTGAAATTTTGTACATCTTTCCTCATTTGACCAATTTGGCTTTTTAAGTTCTTTTCTCCAATGAATTTTTGTACCACTTTTTTCTGTTTTGCCTATTCTGTTTTTAAGGGGTTATTTTCTTCAGTGAATTTTTGTGACTCTATTACCAAGTTGTTGCTTCTCTTTTAATAATTTTCTTGCATCATTCTTTCTTTTCCCAATTTTTCTTCTACTACTCTTACCATTTCCCACAAATCTAGCAATTCTTGTTGGGCTTGTATCCAATTAACATTTTTCTTTGAGGTTTTGCTTGTAGCCATTTTCCACATTGTTCTCTTCCTCTAAGTTTTTATCTTGGCTTTCCCTGCCACCTCAATAGCTTTCTAAGATTGTTTGACCATTTTTCCAGTCTATTCCTTGACTTTGAACTTTATGTTAGAGTTGGGCTCTGCTTACGTGGGAGCAGGGAGGCATTGTTTCAGGATTCAGGCTTTTTCATGCCTATATTTTCAGAGCTAGTTCTGGAGGTCTGCAAATTTTTGGTGCTTCCTAGGTGATGTTGTGTGGAGAAAGGTGTGGTCATTGCTTTCCTGGTATGTGTTATGGTTTTACCCAGGAAGGGCCATGACCCCCTGTAGCCACAAGTGCTAGTGCTCCTCTTTGCCTTAGAATTGTGACCAGGGCCCCTGTTCCTTTATGACTCACCACAAATACTCTTCTCTGCCCTGGAACTGTGACCTAGAACTGTGTATGGGCAATAGAGTTGCCAATCTGCCTCAGCTACATCCAGTGCCAGCAAAGGGTCCCTTGTAATCTCTTTCTGACCCCTTACTGTCTCTGGGCCCACTTCTGGTGCTGCAGCCATGCTCCAGGCCAGCCTCCACAGACCTCTCTAAGTTTTCTTGGTCTGAAAAATATTCAACTCTGGTTTTTTTTGGCTCTGCCATTATATCATTTGATTTGAGGAATTATTTTAAAGTTGTTTGGTGGGGAATGTGGGGAGAGTTCAGCTGGGTTGCTGCCTATACGCCATTGTCTTGGCTCTGCCCCAACCCCTAAAGTTGCTTTTCTGAAACTTAGTGTAAACTTTACCTCACCTATGTTACTTTATATTGCTTTACCTATTTGGGCCTTTCCCTAAAAAGAATAGTCAATCTTCATCTGCAGAGCCTGGGATTTCCTGGCTAGGTGAAGCCATGATAAGTGTGCCATTCATCACCTTCTCCTCAAGTTGGGTTCACTGATTGTTTTAAAATTAAATTTGCAATCACAAAGATTTCATTTATGCTCTGAGAGACAAGAATATCTTTTTTTTAAATGAACCATCACTGCAATGAATTATTAGCAGTCACCTTCAGTCTGGCCTCCCAAAACCTGTTCCAGAGAATGAAGGATGAATTTCCAATCTTTTTCCCAGAGTAGAGACACCTACAATAAGCCGTTTCTTTAATCTATGACTTACTGGCTGTTACTAAGCAATTCTGGCTGTGTCAATAAATTTGTTCATGGCTTTAATTGTGTTAATGAATTGAACATAATTAAACTTACAACATGTCACGAGCTTCTTCTGGCAGACCTCAGTAGGTTTCTCAAAGAAGATCTAGGTGGGGAAACAAATAAATGCACAGAACAACTGTACCCCCATATTCTACCACTCTCAGAAGGGACAAGAGCTGAATAAACTTTAAATTGGTTTTGTGAAAAGATAGCTCCCTCTTCTCCACCTCCCCCCAATCCCTGGCCCCAGGAAAACAAAACAAAACAAAAAAAACCCCACATAATCTTCTATAATTCAATAAGTTTTGTATGGAAAGGAGCTTAGTTTCCCATGATTCTGTTCTGGATATAGCAATTTTAGAGAATACCAAAGTTGAAAGTGACCTGAAAGGCCAACTAGTTCAACCTGTATGTATATGAATAGAAATCCCTCCTACAACATCTCTGAAAAGTAGTCATTCATCCTTTCCTGGAGGACCTCTAGTGAGGGAGGACCTTTGCTCTTTGGGATAGTGCTAGTGAGGATGATTTTTTTCCTTCCATTTAATTAAAATTTGCAATTTCTAGTCACCATTCCTGGCTCAGCCCTGTGGGATCAAGCACAATAAGTCTTATCTCTCTTTTATACGAAAGATATTCATATCTATCTCTGTTAAATCTTTTTTTTAACCAATTAAACATTTTAGTTCCTTCAGTGGATCATCACATGGCATAGTCACTATCCTGGCACCATCCTCTTTAGTTTATCAATGTCCTCCTTAAAATGTGGTACCTAGAACCAAAACCAATTCTCCAGATGTGGTCCAACTGGTATAGAATACAGCAGGACTCTTACCTCCATTATTCTAAAGACTAAGCTTCTCTTAATGCTGTTTAGAATCACCTTAGCTTTTTTATTTTTTTTTTTGGCTAGTATGTTGTGCTGTTGACTCTCTAAGTTTAATTACATTTAAACTGCTTGTGTACTGGACCCAGTTCTAACTAATGGCTTTCCAGAACAGATTATTAAATTTTCAATGTGAGAATTTACACCTCAGAAATCTGGGCTTGATTTATTGTTTTGTTGATTGTCTAGACTCAAGAAAGTGTTAATAAATTAGATTAAACTAATAGGTATGTGTGCACACATTTTTTTTCAGCAGCAAGGGCTGCTACTACTACTACAACTACAATAACTACTACTACTACTACTACTACTACTACTACTACTACTACTACTTCTTGACTACCGTCACCATCACCACCACTACTACTACTGCTACTGCTGCTGCTACTGATGGAGTATAGACTGTGGGAACCCTCTTGAGCTCTCCCTGAATTCTTCCTACTGGATCTGGCTTTTCATGCCCAAATCTTCTGGTCTGCTACCTCCATTATCTGGTTAACTCCAGATTGCCTCCAGTCATTTCCAGCCCTTGATCCTATCAGAATATCTACACCAAAGCTCTCTATTGTCAGTCTTCTCCAGGTGGCCTGCAGCTATTTTATAGCCTTATTCCCATTCCTGGAGTCTGACCTCACCTCAGTCCCCCAGTCACCTCAGTCCTCCCCAAGCCCCTCCTCCCATCACCCCAGACTCCTTGACTACCCTAGATCCCTCCCACAATCTTTCTGTGTATAAGATCCATCTTGCCTCTATGAAGGGGCTCAGATTTAATCTAGCTCAGCTCAGATTCAATCTGGCCTGCTGGCATTAGCATCACAAATGCTGAGGCTCCCTAAAAGTCTACCTAATATGGAGAATCTTTAATAAACGTTGTTTCTCTTTGGCTATAAGAAGGCTTGGGTCAAATTCATTTGAGCAGGACCCAGAGTGTTGGTATTTTGGGGTCTCAAGCACCCCCAAACCTCAACAATACTACTACTACTGCTGTTGCTACTGCTACTATTAATAACTGACATTTATATAGTGCTTCAAGGTTTACAAAGTGCTTTCCATAATCTCATTCAAGCCTTATGATACCCTTATTTAAAACACTCATTTTCCCCCCATGTGACCTATTATTTAGCCAAATTTTCCCCATTCTATGCTTATTGAGTTGATTTTTCGAAGTATAAGATTTTACATTTATTCTTATTAAATTTCATTTTATTAGGCATTACTTATGATTCTAAATTGTCAAGACATTTTTGGATCCTGACTGTTCTTCCCAGGGCCTTCTTTTTGGGAAGTCTTTTGATTCCTTAAGCAGTCCTCATTTTCTTAGTCATTAGAACAGCTAGTTTATCTCTTCAGTGTTTAACTCATCAGAGATTCCCATAACTCCTGGACTGAGTTTCACCCCCAATATCCAGCAGAATTTGAGGCATTTATTAAGTGACTACCATGTGCCAGACTTTGTGCTAAGTTCTGGTCCCTGATTTCAAGGAACTCATAATCTAAGAGAGCTGCTGAGGGAATGGAAGAAGATGCAAACGACTATGTAAAAATAAGATCTATACAAAGCAAAGTGGAGATAATCTCAGAGGGAAGGCCCTAGCATAAGGAGGCATCAGGAAAGGCTCTGTAGAAGGTGGGATTTTATCTGGGCATGGAAGGAAGCCAGGGAAAACAAGAGGCTGAGATGAGGAAGGAGAGAATTCTAGGCATAGAGGACAAGCAATGAAAATACAGAGTTGGGAAATGTAATGTCTTGTCCTAGGAATAGCAAGGAAGTGTGTGGGGTGGGACCACCCACCAGCAATTAATTAAAGAATCAGAGGTCTCTCAAAGTAGAAACGAAAACTTTCTTTATTACGATCTCGAGAGAAAGGATGTCATCACCACTAGTAGGAGAGGTGCAGTACAGGAAGTAAAGCATGATAATATACCGTAGCTTGTTCCATCCTCCTCCCACCACTGAATTTCACTCTCATTAGTGGAGTTCAGGCTCACAATCTCACAAGAAACCTAACCCAGGTGCAAGGGACAAAAAAACACTAATGTAGCCAATAACAACTCTTAAGAACACTTTTATCCTTATTTGGTGAGGACCCAGTTCAGGTGATTCTTAGTAACTTGAAACTTAGGCCTAGCCGTCAATCAGAAGCTATGTCAAAAAATCCCCACCCCCATTCATCCCGCTCAACTCACAGAAAGGCTGAGACCCAGATTCCATGAGAGGTCCTCACCTCCCACTCAGAAGCCAGTGTCACTGAGTCATAAAATATGAGATGGGGAGTAAGGCGTGAGAAGACTGGAAAGGTAGGAAGGAAGTCAGGGATTCTGTGAGATAGAGGTGAAGATGGAATATATTCAAAGTTTGGGGTGAGGGTCCAGCTATGAAAAAGAATACAGATGGGAGATGGAATGTTGTGAACAGAAAATATCAAACAACCCAGTCTGTCTGGATTGTGTGAAGGAGAATTAAGCATAAGGAACCCCCAAAGGTAGGTTGGAATCATGTTGCAAAGACTTTAAATGTAAAAGAATATTTTTTTTTACTAGGCAAAATAGGAAATTACTGGAATTTCTTGAGTAAAAACTGATTTGTGCTTTAGCAGTTGTCAGGAGGATAGAGTGGCTAACAGGAGACCAATTAGCAGGCTATTATAGTAGCCTAGGTGATAAGTAATTAGGGTCTTAACTACAGTGGTGGCCATGTCAGTAGAGATAAGAAGATAGATGTGAGATGTAGAGGTAGAATCCACAAGTGTTGGCAACCGATTGTGAGAGAGGGGAAAGAGAAAGAGTAGTAGGAGTCACCCCAGAGCTGACTAGAAATGTGGCGCAGTGGATAGAACACTGGGCCTGAAGTCAGGAAGACTTACCTTCATGAGTTCAAATCTTTCCATAGACCCTTACTAGATGCATGACCCTGGGCAAGTCACTTCAGCCTATCTGCCTCAGTTCTTCATCTGTAAAATGAGCCGGAGAAGGAAATAGCAAACCACTACAGTATCTTTGCCAAGAAAACCCCAAATGGGCTCATAAAGAGTTGGGCATGACTAAATAATGATAGCAACAACAAGGAAAATTAGGAAGAGAACAGGTTCATTGAGCAAAGTCAATGATTTCTTTTTGAAACATGTTGAGCTTGACCTACATATAGGATGACTAGTTAGAAATGTTCAATAGGCAGTTGGTAAGATTGGGGCTAAGAAGAGAATATAGTGATGAATATATAGATTCTGGAGCTATCTGTGTAAAGGTAATGGTTCAGCCCATGGGAGAAATAAGATCACTGAGAGAATATAGAAAAAGAAGAAATCTTACACTGATCTCAAGTATATATACAAACATGGGGAGAGGAATATGGGTGATGAGCAAGCAAAAGAAACTGAATAGTGGTCAGGTGGATTGGAGGCAATAGAAATAGAATGTCATTAAAAAAAAAAGCCCTCCGGACAGAGTGAGTTTCTGTAAGGAGGGAGTGGTTAACAGTGTTAAATGCTGCAGAGAAGTTAAAAAAAATGATGATGCCTGAGAAAAAGCTATCAAATTTGTCAATTAACATATCATTGGTAACCTTGGAGAGAACAGTTTCAGTTAAATAATGAGAAAGGAGTCAGATTGCAAGGGGCTGAGGAGTGGGAGGTGAGAAATTGGAGGCAACCAGTGTGGACGGCGAATAGTTTGTCTGTGAAAGGGAGGAGAGACATTGGAGAATAATTTAAGGAAATAGCAGGATCGACTGAAGGTTTTTTTTAAAGGCTAGTAGACATTTGAGCATATTTTAAGCAGTTAAGGAATGAACCAGTGTACAAGAAAAGATTATAAATTAGGAACAGAATGGAGATTATAGAAGAGGCAGGTTCCCAAAGAATATGGGGGCAGATAGAGTGAAGGGTACAAGTAGAAAGGTTGATGTTTGTAAAGAGAAGGACCACCTCTTCCTATAAAACTAGGAAATCATGTAGAAGTGATTTGAAATGAAGCATAAAACAAGGTATTCTGCTGGGATAGAGGCTCAAAGAGCTATTGTTTATATGCCTGGAGAACACAAGCTTTGGAGAAGATGTTGAGTGGAGTGGAATAGTCAAAAGATTAGCATGCTGAAGTAACGGCCACATTGAGATCATATAACATAATTTTCTGGTGGATCTGTTCAGCATGGTTTCATGACTTCCTCCATTGTCATTTAGTAACATGCTTGAAAGGGACAGAATAGGAGAATAAAGGGAGAAACAAAAGTAGGAATTTGGAAAGGTATGAGTGGCAATAGAACAAAGGGACCAGGGATTCAGGGGTAGAGAATTGTGAAGGATGAAACTGATTGACACCAAGGTATGGATTTTGATGGCAGGAAACTAAATGAAGCTAGAGCACCTGGACAGTGGAGAGATATTCCTCAAATCTCTTTACTTTTCCTTATAAATGTTAGTTGTTAGGATTATTGTTGTTATTGTTGTCATATCATCACGAACTTAGATAATAGTTGCCTGCAGGTGATCAGCTGGTCAATCGACAAGCATTGATTGCATACCTACTATGTGCCAGGTACTATGCTAGGCATCTGGGATATGTAGACAAAAGCAAAGCCAGTCCTTACTCTCAAGACACTATGGTCTAAAGCAACAAGTACATAGATAATATGTAGAAAATAGATATAAAGTGATCTGGAAGAGGGGAGGAACTAGCAACTGCAGGGAACAAATCACTGCAAATTTCCCCTTGCCTTCATACTTACCAGAAACAAGATCCTAGGAACTCTGAGTTTAGAACCACTGCTCTTTCCAGTGTATCATGCTGAGTCCCAACCAATTTTCACTTACTCACTGGTCACAAGTAATCCTTGTGTATGTAATCACTTAGTCAATATAATATTAGTTTGAATTTGATACAAGCTTTGCATTTTTTTCTTAAGCTATTCCATTTGTGAATAGACTGTCTCCCTAATCAGATTGTAAATTCAACAAAGTTCGGGAGGAAAAGATATGTTTTGACTTCCTGTTGTATTTTCTGAAAGTATTCAGCAGAGACCTCTGCGTATTGCTAGTGCTCAATAAATGCCTACTGGCTGATGGCAAATGCTACATCTCCTCTCTCCTGGGCTCCAGTTGTTCTCCCTACCCCCACCTCAAATAAATCTTTAGCTTACAAGACTCTTCCTTCAGCTTGGCTTTTGAGAGGGAAAGAAAAAGGAGAAATGTTTTGTCAGCTCCTGATTATCTGTCATGAGGGGAAGGTGAAGTGAATACAGCCTCTCTCTACTCAAACTTTCAGTTTATTCCCCCCAGTCTCAATTTCTTCGTCCAGCAAATCTTTCCTTAGGACTGGTCCAAGTAACTGATGCATGCGTCACTTGCTTCCTTGGAAATGAGACCCTTAAGCAACTAGCAAAAATGAGGTAGGAAAGAAAGAAGATAATCCACCTACTAATAAATATATATAATTATATCTAGTGTATGTCTATACACACATACAAGGTGTCTATATACATATAGACATGTAAGTATATAAGTATGCATGACGGATGATATAATAATGTATATATAAATATAACAATGTATATAATATATGTGTAATATATAACAACCTTGTGCATATATAAGAAGCAGACCTTAAGAAGCATTCTCTTTGTAGGATGAGGCTTAACCCACTCCCTTTTCCTCTCTTTCCCTCTGTCTGTCACTTCTTAAAAAAGAAATCTGCTTGAATTGGATCATCCACTGGGAATACAGTTCACCTCAGCATTAAGGAGTCAAGGCCCAGCATGAGGGTAAGTAGGATGCAGGGGCATTGGGATGCCAATGACTTTCCAGCCTTTCTTTAGCAAACCCACTGACTTCTATGAAAGGAAGCTGGGGCAGGATGAACTGAGCAAGGAGACCTCTGTGTATTGTCAGAGGCTAAAAGGATTAGAACATAAAATGCATAATTGAGGGCAGATCAGATGGCAAAACAGCTCAGTTTGTCTGGGGAGACCAAGAGAAATAATACAAATTAGACAAGTAATCAATAGCATTCAGACATCTAAGTGAACACCACTGAGTAGAAACCTCAAGTCCATTTAATTCTGTCTCAGGAAAGATTTCCTCTGGTGTAAAGTAGAGAAGCCTTCATTTCCACCATTGAGAGAGAGAGAGAGAGAGAGAGAGAGAGAGAGAGAGAGAGAGAGAGCGCAAGAGAGTACCAGAGAGCAAGAGACAAAGAGACAGAGAGAGAAACAGAGAGACACAGAGACAGACAGACAGAGGGAGAGAGAGAGAGAGAGAGAGAGAGAGAGAGAGAGAGAGAGAGAGAGAGAGAGAGAGAGCACTAGAGAGCCAGAGACAAAGAGAGACAGAGAGAGGAACAAAGACACAGAGAGAGAGAGGAGGGAGGGATGGAGGGAGAAGAAGAGGGAAAGGAGAAGGGGAGAGAGAGGGAGAGGGAGAGAGAGAGAGATGTTTCAATTTGTGAAAGGGAGTAGTTGGAAGAAGAGAGGAAAAGGAGTAATATGATTAGCTTTCCCTAACATTAGAAAAGCTGTGCTTATTTCTCAAGGATACACCATTATATATGATGTACCTTACTAAGAATAGGTTGAGTTATTATTTCAAGTTACTTCAATAAAAATCTAGTTAATGTCTTTCTATTCATAGAGTTCAATCTGTGTTTCTTGGCAATTCAGTTAGGGAATGGACTCACTGTTTCAATGTGGTAACCACTTGGAAAGAAAGGAGCTATTTAGGGGGAACTACAGTAACTCTATGTGAATGAAAGTGAACCCTTTACTCTACAGACAGCCTTTCTCCTCTGCCAACTCTTTGCTTTAAAAGTGGGTTGGGCCACATATTGAACACAATGACAATAGCTTACATTTATATAATGCTTTAAGTTATTATTTCTATTGATCTTCACAAGAACCTGTGAGGTAGGTGCTATCTATCTTCATTTTACAAAGAAAGAAATTGAGGCTAGCAGATTAAATGACTTGCCTGGTGTCACACAGTTGGTATGTAATCTAGATTCAAGTCTACATCTTCCTGACTCTCCTATACCACACTGCCTCTCTTAACAGGTACCTAGTAATCTTTGTTGAATGGAATTGAACTGACTCTTACGCCCTTGTGGATAATTTTCTTTCTAGATCTCAAATCTTGTAGCAGCTCTTTGGGTGGAAAGGAGATTTCAAGCATTTGAAAGGTCATTATCACGTAGAAGAGGGATCAGACTTTTTCTGCTTGGCCTTGGAGGTAATAACCAGAAGTAATGGATATAACTTGCAGGAGTAGATTTAGGCCTGCTGTAAAGTAGAAACCTTTCTAAGAACTAGAGTTATCCAGTGACATGCCTTAGCATATAGTGGATTTCCCTCTTGCTGGAGAAGGGCAAACAGAAATGGAATGGCAACTCCTTACTTTCTCTCATCCCCATATCCATTCTATTGTCAAGGCCTGTCGATTTTACCTTCTTCTCTTGCACATGCCCCCTTCTCTTCTCTGACACTGCCACCACCCTGGCGCAGACTCGTGTCATCTAATATTAGGACAGTATTACAATAACTTGCCTGTTGGTTTCTTTGCCACAAGTCTCTCCTCACTCCATTATCAGCTATCAATTGTCTTCCTAAAGCACAGGTCTGACCGTACCACTTCTCCCCACCCCACCACTCACATACTCCATAAACTTCAGTGACTCCCTATCATGCTCAGGATCAAATATAAAATCCTGTCTTTAGTGTTCACAGCCCTAAATAACCTGGTCCCCTCCCCCACTTTCCCAATCTTCTTATACCTTACACTCATCCACACCTTCTGCTATCCAGTGACACTGACTTCCTGGCCGTTCTTCACACAAGATTCTTATTTCTCAACTTTGGACATTTTCATCCACTGTCCCTTATTCCTGCAATACTCTCCCTCTTTGTCTCTGCCTCCTAGCTTCCCCTGCTTCCTTTAAGTCCCAGCTATAATCCCACTTTCTATAGGAAGCTTTTGCTGATCCACTTTAATTCTATTGCCTTCCCTCTGTTGATCATCTCCAATTTATCTTGTTTATATCTTATTTGTATATAGTTTGCATGTTATCTCTCCCAATAAACTATGAGCTCCTTGAGAGAAGGGACTATCTTTTGCCTTTTATTGTATCACCAGTGCTTAGAAAGTAGTCAGGAATTAATGCTTATTGAATGACTAGGATTCTGTAGAAGAAATTCTGTCTAGGACATGTGTTGGAGTAGATTGGGGATTCTTAACTTCTTTTTTGTTCCATGAACTCTTTCAGCAGTCTGATGAAACTTGTAGATCTCTACTCATATTTATGTTTTAAATGCCAAAAGTATATAGGATTACAAAGGAAGCCAATTATATTGAAATAAAAATGTGATTTTTCCCATTCAAATTTATGTACATCTTGAAATCTATCCATGGAGCTCAGAGGATAGATGGTCTCTCAAATCCCTTCCAACTCTGCGATCTTGATTTGGTACTTTCTCTATGTTGCTTCAATTATTTCAGTTTTTTACACTATTTTAATGTCACCAGATTAAGGGGGTTCCTTCTCTATAGGCAAGGAGGTGCAGAACAGGATCAGGACACATCAGTCAGTCAGTCAATAAGCAGTTATTAAATATTTACTGTGTGCCAGGCACTGAGTTAGGCTGTGGACAGGTGGCTTGTGGAGATTTCAGCCCCCTCCCCACAGTTTACCCATTCCCTAAGTGGTTGAGGGAGTATTTGTGGGCATTATCACACACTTTGTCTTATGCCGGGAATGTATTTTTCTTTCTTTTTCCCTGAACAAATTACTGCAGGTCTGTCACCTTCATTCAGGTTTTCTGTGCTCTCACCGTCACATCCATCACACATATGGTGCCTTGCAGGGTGCACTTCCACGCTGAGGGCCTTTCCTGGGAGCATCTGCTTCCCCTGCCAGCCTGGTTCCTCCTAGCCTCGGTATCACCTTTTCCCTCATTTCTTGCTGAATCGACCAATTAGCCCAAAACGACTCTGCTTTGAACTGTGTCTTGTTAATACATGGGTGGAAGGAACTCTGGCAAAGTCCAAAAGTTATACTAAGGGAACAAAGTAGCATTGATGTCTTGGATTCCCTCCTGTCCTTTATTCAGTGGTGGTCACAGGTTGAATACTTCCTGTCCACAATTCCTTTTGACCTCAGTTGGAGTCCAATGACTAACTTACCTGAGAAAAGCACTGAAGAATTTCTTTCCATTTCATGGAAGCCATTCTCATGGAAGTCATTTTACTCTCTGAATTTTGGTTTTCTTATCAGTAAAACAAGGAGTGAAGGACTCAATGACCTCAAAATTCTCTTCTAGATCTAAAATGCCATGAACCTACAAATTATGAGGAAATACAACTGAATCATACTTTCCTAGATTATTTCAGAATTTCTGAGTCAGAAGAGATCCCAGAAAGTTTTAGTCCAGGGTTTCTTAACCATTTGGGGGGATATTCTGGACTTCTGGCATTTTGGTGAACTAGTTTCAGAATGATGTTTTTAGATACATAAAATAAAATATACAAGATTATCAAGGAAATCAATGATATTGAAATGCAATTTATCAAAATGTAAAATAAAATAAGTTCATGGACCCCAGGTTAAGAGCCCTTTAATCCAAGTTCATTGTCTGAAAAATAATTCCCTCTACAGTAGCCTTTGCTTAAAGAGCTCCAGTGAGAGGGAATCTACTATCGACCCAGGCAGTCTCTTCCACTTTGGACACCTTTACTGGTCAGGAAGTATTTCCTTATATTACAGCCTAAATTCACGTCTTTTCGACTTCTACCCTCAGTTCCTGGTCTGGCTCTTTAGGGTACAGACAGTACCTCCGGCCAGTCCTGGAGCTAAAATGCCTGATCTTTATGTTCTAGATTTTATATGTGACTTACTCACAAAGCCTTCACCCTTGGGCTCCCATAAATAAAACTAGAGTTCCTCTAGTACTTTTATTGGTTATAAACTAGGCTGAATTTTCTCCAAAACAATCATGCTGAGCCTATGGGATAACTTACACTTTTCCAGGGAAGAAAGGTAAGAGAGGCAACAGGACCCTGCCCCCTTTGGGGTGAGAGGACTTTCCTAAGATACTTACTGCCTATGTGACCCAGAGAAAGGCACTTTACTTATCTCCGCCTCACTTTCCTCACCTGTAAAATGGAGACAATCGTAACACCTACCTTCTAGGATTGTTGTGAGAATTAATATATGTAAAACACTTCGCCATCCTTAAAATACTCTCTAAAAGTTATTTTTATTATATTATTGTTATCAACATTACAATTGCTGTTGTTGGTTCTTCTGCTTGTGTACTACCTAGATGATTTAACCTCTGTGACCCCAATTTCTTCATCTGTAAAATGAAGGGATTGGATGAGATGACCATGAAGGTCCCTTCCAGCTCTAAAGCTGTGCTCCTATGAGCTTACTATCACACCCTCGACAGCTCGACTAGTGGTCTGCCATTTTTCTCCTTCTTTGGGAGAGGTAATCTGATATTGATGACAGATAATCATTTGATTTCTTTAGGGTTAATTCTATATTTTGAGGGGCAATAGAAGAAAAAAAGCAATAAGAGAGCTGGAGGTCTGGAAAAGGGAAATAAAGGGTGCTCCAGACCACAAATAAAAGCAGCCTTTATAAGCTTAAAAAATGGCCCCTTGAAGGTTATTTATTCTTTATAAATGAAAGAAATCCATTAATAAAGGACCTTCCACAACCACTGGTGATTATCCTTCAGCCTGAGAGGGATCCTGCTTTACTAAGCACAGAGTTCCTTTTATACCATAAGCAAGTCTATTACTTTATTCTCTCCTGAACCTCCTGAAACATTTAGAAAATGAAACCTTCAACTGGGGGCGGGGGGATGAAGAAAGAGCATGCAGGAGTTTTAAAAGGCAATATTTGCCTTAATCCTTTGCAAATCTGCTCCACTGCTGCATTGACATCTTTAGGGAGATCAGACAGAAATATCCACACACCAAGGTTTTTTCCAAAATTAAAATGTTTCTTCTGACCAAACGGATTATTTGAAGTTTGCACACTCAGTGTAATTAGTGCATATGGTCCAGCTGTGAAGCAATAGCTGTGGACTCCTAACTTATTATTAATTAGGCTCATTAAAATGCAAGTAAGAGAACGTTGCCTAGGTAAACAATACCTTATGTCAAAAAGTCATTACTTGACAAGAGCTAGTCTTACTAACTAAAGTCATTACTGATATTTTTCAGAGAGTTTTTTTTAGGCTCTGTGGGTGCCAGTTAACTACTTTTGACTGACATCAAGGACAGACACGCCAAGCTGGAAGGAGCCAGCGGTACTGCACGGCAATTCTCTTCACATCATTTCAAAATACGTCTGGGGGAGGTTAAAGGTTGACAGCCCAATGACAGGCCTTCTTCAACTGCCGTGGTGTCACAGCAGGAGCATGTCAGGGAAATTTCATAGGCCCCTCTGAATTTCTTACATGTTCACATTTCTTTTCCTGTCTTGCAAGGAGGTCAGGATTGGCAGCTTTGTGACAAACACCTGGGAAAGAAAAATGGGCATTATCCCTGTAAGGGATCATGGGGGTCTTGAGGTGAAGACACAGCTGAGCTCAAGTGGGAGACCCTTCTGGCCCCTTGGTACTTTCCCAAGTAGGATGATGGAACAGGCTGGACATTCCTGGAGGGACATGAAGCATTTCTCTCGGCAGGTTTGTTGGATGACTTGGAGTGTGGGTATTTTTCCTGGGAGTAGAAGGGACAATGGTGGCCTACAGACTTTGAGAACTCTGCTTAGTAACTGAATATCTTGGGAATTTGCCCAACATGCCAGGTGGAGGTCTTCCTAACTTGACAGTCAGAAACAAGATTAGAGCATTAATGACGCAGGGAATTAGGTATAAAAAGTTAACTTTCATGACTTGGCTTCATGTTCAAATACTTTAATAAAGGTGGGTGAAGGTTAGATATTCTCTTGTTCCCTACCATCAGTACCCCAAGAACCGCAAAAGACCTTTCAGGTTCTCTATTTGAAATGATCCTCCTCATCAAATAGATATGCCAGGTGATTTTCAGAGTTGCAGCAATGTTTCCCTGCCTTTATAAGTCCACACACGCTCTCTTATAAATCACGGCAGGGATGCAGACTTGCATAAATGGATCAAAAGATGCTATTGACAGATGCTGAAATGAGTGTCTACCTTTAACACTGGGTCAATTGATAAGTGTCTGACCTAGACTTTTGACTGACATGAAGAGCTGTCAAGAAGAAATCTTACATTCCAGTGGTGACTGTGAAATGGAAAGGCAAAAGGGAGAAATATCCAGAGACATATAGAAGCCTGATGTACATACTTATACATGATACATTGAGTGTTCATCACAAAAGTGGCAGTGGCTGAGAGTGAACAGAGAGCCAGACTTGGGAGAGAGAGATGGGTTTGAGTTCCACTTCTGACATATACTAGCTATGGGTCCCTGGTAAGGTCATATAACCTCTCAGGGTCTCAGGCAACTCGGAAAAACAAATTTCAGAGAGGGTTTCATGCCTAATCTGTATTTGGGAAAGGAGATTTCGATACTGGGAGTGCCCCCCTACTGATGAAATGCCCAACTCATACCCAAACAAAAACTTCTGCTGGAAAGAAAGGTATGAAGCTTACAATCAAGTCTGAAAATTTAAAAGTTTGTGAACTCGGAGAATTCAAATTTGAACCAATAATGCTTTGCTATTATAGTCATATTTCTATTATTCATATTCCCTTTAACAAATTCTTCGAAATGTGTCTGTAGAAGTCTTTTATAAACTGTAAAGAATATTATAACTACATAGGCTATTGAGGACAAAATTCTCCCAAGTAGTTATTTCAGGCAAATTAGGAATCTGGTAAAGAAATGGACACATAGAATCTCACAATTGGAAGGGACCTCAGAAGCTTTCCAGTCTAATCTGTACTAGAACATGAGTCTGTTCCATAATTCTTGCAAGTGGTTAGTCAGGCTTTTCTTGAAGTCATTTAGTGAAGCAAAATCACTGACTGTAAAGCAGGGGTTCTTAATTCCCAAGCATAGGTTTTAGGGTGTCTATGGTCTTAGATGGGAAAAAATTCATCTCACGTCAATATGATTGATTTCCTTTGTAGTCCTGTCTATCTTATTTTATACATTTCAAAATATTGTTCTGAGAAGGGGACCACACACTTCACCAAGCTATCCAAGGAATTCCATGGCACAAACAAGGTTAAGGGCTCCAAAAAGACCATCCCATAATGGGATAACTGTAATTGTTCTGGAGCTTTTCCGTAAAAAACCAATCCCAAATTGGCCTCTTCGTAACTGTCACCCATTGCTGCTAGTCCTACCTTCTGGGGCCAGACAGAACAAGTCTGATCACTTTTTCATATGTAATCCCTTCAAATAAGGAAAGACAACTGTTGTAGCTGCCTCTCTCCCTTTAAGTCTCCCATCTTTATGCTAAAAATCCCCAGTTCTTTTTGAAATGTTTATTTATTTTATTTTTAAATTATGGAATAAGACAAGCATTTCCATAACATTGTGCAATAAAAAGATGCACATGAAACTGCAAACCTACTGCGTATAGCTGGCTATTCCTTTCAAATATACAGCAAAATTATCTGTAAATTTCTTTTTCTTTCTTTTTATTTTTCCCCGGTCCTTTTAACAATCCACATGTGATATCATCCTGATTTCCTTTACTGGAGCCTTGACTAGAAATTCTAACCACTGGAACACAAACTTCATGTTATATCTGAAACATGGAACACAAACCACATTGTCAAGGAAACTTTCAAAAGCAAATTAATTTTAGGGGGGATGGGAGGATAGGAGAGGGGAGAGGCCTTAGAACACAAGATTCATGACTAAAGAGAGCCCAACAGCATTGCCATATGTTGGAGGGACAAAGTCTTGCTCGCTATGAGGGCAGTTGTTGCTTTTGTTTAGACATTTTAGACTTTTTGTGACTTCATTTGAGGTTTTCTTGGCAAAGATACTAGCATGGTTTGCCTTTTCCTTCTCCAGCTTATTTTACACATGAGGAAACTGAGGTAAACAGGGTTAAATGACTTGCCCAAGGTCATACAGCTAGTAAGTGTCTGAGGCCAACTTTGAATTCAGTTCTTCCTGACTCTAGCCCTGGCACTCTATCCACTATGCCACCTAGCTGCTCTATGAGAAGAGAGACCCCTAGGGTAGAATTAAGTCTACTAGGGTTGGTTGGGGAAGCATTCACCTGGGATGTTACAGAGAAAGAAGCAGGTCATCTAGCAACTTCTTATTTTAACTAATTCTTGCTAATTCGGTATAATGCCAAAATGGATCTATCTTCTTAAGTAATTCAAACGTCATAAATTCTCTCTCAATTTCAGCATCCTTAGACAAAGTCTCATCTACTCCACCTTTGCATTACCTGGATGATCTTCAGATGATTAGTCCCCTTCCTAAAATGTGATGTGAAAATGAAGCTGGTATATAGAGGCCACTTAATAAGTGTTTACTGACTGAATGTTGACTCGCTGAGAAAATTAGACAGTCTGACAAGGGCAGAGCACAATAATGTACTATAATTTATATACGTATCTCTTCTATCTATTTCATAACGCAACCCAAGATTGCACTAGTTTTTTTGCCTGCTAGATTTCATTGTTGACTCATAGTGAGTT
The DNA here is from genome assembly GCF_011100635.1 of Trichosurus vulpecula. Taxonomy (NCBI): domain Eukaryota; kingdom Metazoa; phylum Chordata; class Mammalia; order Diprotodontia; family Phalangeridae; genus Trichosurus; species Trichosurus vulpecula. Next base: position 122,044,582 of record NC_050576.1, read on the forward strand.
TACAATTCACTAAAATCCTCCAATTTTTTTAGCAGCACTTTTTGTAGTAGGAAGGAATTAGAAACAAATTAGATGTCCATTGACTGGGAGAATGGCAAAACAAATTGCGGTACGTGAATATAATAGAATATGATTATGCTGTAGGAAATAATGAATGTGATGAAAACAGAGAAACGTAAAAGATTTATATGACACAATGCAGAGTGAAGCAAGTATAGCTAAGAAAACAATATACGTGATCATAACAAATGGAAATGCAAAGAACCATAAAAATAATATTGAATACTGCAAAATAACAAAAGAAAAGTGTGGCCCCAAAGAAGAAACATGAAAAAACCCCTCCACCTCACACCTTTGTGGAGGCAGGAGGTCTGTGGTACAAAACATTGCCTATGTTTTCAGATTTTTTTGATATATTGACCAGTTTTGATATTTTTCTGCTCTTTATGAAAAATGTTTATGTAAGCCGGGTCCCTGATTGGTGGGGAGGGGAAAAGAAAGCATACTGGGAGAAATTCTGGTGATGCAAAAAATTCAAAAGATATCATTAAAGTTTATTTTAGAAGTAATGTCATAGATGATTGGGATTTTTAAAAAATATTGACTCCGTAATTCAACCTGTTAGCCATCTCTCCTTGTTTTCTGAAACTTTTAGATTTGTTAAGTATCTATGACTTTATTTATCATTGATGAAAAAGTTAAAGAGCACAGAACCAAGTTTAGATGACTGGGACACTCCACTAGACATCCATTTCCAAGCTGCCATCAACGTGACTTGACTACTTTTGGGTTTGGCCATTCAAACAATTCTAAATCTACTTTGCCATACTGTCTTCTAGCATATTTCTCTATCTCGTCCACAAGAATATCACAATAGACTTTATCAAATGCTTTCTTGAAGTCAAAGTAGGTTGTGTCTATAGCATATTCTCTGACCTAGTGACCTTGTCAAAAATGGAAAATAACTTCTTTTGGAATTTATTCTTGATGAAGTTATACAAGTGTCTAGTCAACACTACTTCTCTTTTAAAATGCTTATAACAATCTTCCTAATAATATAAGATAGAATTTTGTCAGTAATAAAAGTCAATTTCACTATACCAAAGTTTGTATTCTGTTCTTTCAGTTCTAGTCGATAAACATTACACACTTACTATGTGCCCGGCACTATGCTAAGGACTGGAGATACAGAGAAAGATAAGAGATAGTCCATCCTCTAAAGAAGCTCACAATCTAAATGGGGGGACAACATGCAAACAACAATGTACAAACGAACTATAGGCAGGATAAATTGGAAATACTAAACACAGGGAAGGTACTAGAATTAAGGTACTAAGATTAGGAAAGGCCTCCTGTAGAAGGTGGTATATTAGTGGAGACTCAAAGGAAGCTGGGGGTGAAGAGTCATAGAAAGATCACTCCAAGCATAAAAGAGTCAGTAGGCATTGTACTTTGTTTGAGGAACAGCAGGTAGATCAGTGCCTCCTCTTTTTGTTGAAAATCAGGACATTTGCCCTTCTCTAGTCATGCTGGACCTCTCCTATTCTCTATGTTCTTTCTTTCTTTTCTTAATTTAAAGTTTTATGGATAGTTTTTGTTTTTACATCACCTTAATTTCTCAGTCTTTCTGTTCTATAACACTTTATGCCTTGTTGGATAACAAAAATAACAAAAGCTAACAACCAAAACCAAAGCTAAAATTATGACAATTATAAAAAAAAGTGAAAGGGGAAAAGGTAGGTCAACAAGTCTAATGAACACTTCAGCCAAGTCTGACAGTATATGTAATATCTTATTCCATAGTCTCTTCTGTAAAGAAGGAAGGGAGATCTGTTTTTTCATCTCTTCTTCAGGGATGAGGGTGGTTATTCTAATTATATGGTGCTCAGGTAGTTTTGGTTTTCTAACTCTTCCACTTGCACTGTAGTATGATAATAATAATTTTAAGATTTACTCATTTAATCCTCCCAAAAACCCTTGGAGGTAGGTGCTACTATTATCCCCATTTTACAGAGGGACAAACTGAGGCAGGCAGTTTTTGAGTGACTTGTCCATAGTACACTGCTGGTAACTGCCTGAGGCTGAATTTGAAGTCAGGTCTCCTTGACCATAGGCCCAGTTCTGTATCCACTATGCCACCCAGCTATCTCATTGTGCATACTGCTTTCCTAGTTCTGTTTCTCTCACCCTGAAACAATTCATACAAGTCTTCCTTTGAATTCTGCATATTCATTGTTTCATATGCTATAGTAATATTCCAATACATTTGTATATAGCAATTCATATAATCATTCCTTCATAGATGAGTATCTACTCTGTTTCCAATTCTTTGCTACTATAAAAAATGTTGCCATCAGCATTGTGATGTATGCAAAGTGTATCTTTATTTGACATCCTTTTGGTGTATCCCAGGAGTCAGGAACTTGCAGTCTCAAGGCTGCATGTGGCATTCTAGGTCCTTGGGTGTGGTCTTTTGACTGAGTCCAAATTGTATAGAATGAATCCTTTATTAAGGAGATTTGTTCTATGAAGTTTGGATTTGGTCAAAGGGTCACATTGAGGACCTAGAGGGCCACATGTGGCCTCAAGGCTGCAGGTTCCCCACACCTGGTGTATCCCTAACAGTTGGATTCTCTTCTCTGATGTTTCAGATATCATCGAGAATGGCTCAGCAATTACATCCATCAATTGTTGTTGTCTTTAAAAGTACGCTGGGATGCCACACAGACTTTAATAGAAGTGATATGCAGAAATGCTTTTACTCCATACTCTAGGGATTGTTTTATTACCGCTTTGGGGAATGAACTTTCCAAGAAGACATATATATATATATATATATATATATATATATATATATATATATATATATATACTATATATATATATATATATATATATATATATAGTACTATATGTGTGTGTATGTAGATATGTGTGTGTGTATATATATATATATAATACACATGCACACACAAGTATATACATACATATATACATATACATATGTGTATGTATATAATCTGACACCTGAAAAGGTATTCTTTAGCTATAGGTGTGTGTATATATGTATGTATGTATATACATACATATATACTTGTGTATATACATACATATATATGTATATAATCTAATGGATGCCTGAAAAGGTATTTATTTAGCCATATATGTGTATGTTTGTATGTATGTATGTATGTATAGATATAGATATATAGGTGTGTGTGTGCATACATACACATGTACATTCCTCTAAATTGAAAGATTCAGGCTCCTCAGTTTTCACCATATGCTATAGACGATGACAATTTGTCATGGATCATGGCATCATGGGTGCTTGGGGCAGCTAGATGGCACACTAGACACAGTGCTAGGTGTGGAATCAAGAAGACTAGGTCATGCCCTGAGGGCACTTACTTTCTGATGGGTGAAAATGACACATAAAAGGAAATGGAAAGGGGCGCTATGTGGGTAGCGGTATGGCATGGTGTGGTAATGGCATGAAGAGAGAAGGCTTGGATCAGGGTGAGATAAGACCTTTAGGAGTTATAGGACATGGATTTAAGCTAGAAGAGACTTGAGAGGTCTTGATTTTATACATGAAGAAACAGAGACCCAGAGAGGGCTTTGTTTCATTTTTGTTCCATGTGAGTATACAAGATCAGTTAAACAAACATGATCCATGCTGCCCACCCAACTTTCATTGGAAAATAAATTAGTATACAGTGTCTTTCCTATTTAATGCAATGCAGCAGACATTTAGAATGCCTATTTTGTGCAGCCTCAGACACTTACTAGCTGTGTGGCCCTGGGCAAGTCATTCGACCTCTGTTTGCCCCAGTTTCCTCATCTGTAAAATAAGGATAATAAAGCACCTCCGTCCCAAGGTTGTTGTGAGAATCAAACTACATAATAATTGTAAAGCCCTTAGCAACTAGTGCTTGGCATGTAGTGTTATATAAATGTTAGCTATTATTATTATTAATTATTAATCCAAGTGCTTCTTTCTCTTGTGCTGGCCCAATTTCAATCCTATCCTCATGTTACTAGGGTAGAACCTGCTTGTTAAAGAGAGATTAGCAACTCTGCAATTTTGGAATCTGGAACTATAAGCTGGAGTATGCTGGTAAATATTAACTATCAGCTCTTGGGGAGGGGCACTTCTAATTTATTATTTATTATTAACATTATCTCCATTAGTTTTTGAAATGTGGACAATCAACAAAACAATAAATGAAGTCCTGATTTGTTCATCTGGCAATTTATACCTGTCACCTGCCAGGTATAAATGCTTACCAGGTATAAATGAAAATTTAACAATCAGCTTTCACCAGTCTAGCTCTAGCACATTCCCGCCTGTTATTGTTGTTCAAATCTTTTTTCAGTTGTATCCAACTCTTTGTGACCCCATTGGACATTTTCTTGGCAGAGATATTGGGGCGGTTTTGCCATTTTCTTCTCCAGCTCATTTTACAAATGAGGACACTGAGGCAAACAGGGTTAAGTGACTTTGACCAGGGTCACATAGCTAGGAAGTGTCTGAGGCCAGTTTTGAATCGGGAAGATCAGTCTACCTGGCTCCAGGCCCCATACTCTATCCATTGCACCATCCAGCTACTCCTACCTACCCAATGTGAAAGAATAGATTAGCTAAGGGAAGTTTTCTCTGTGATATAATCAGAAGTATCAGAAAAAAAAAAAAAAACAACAAAAAATAAACAACAACAAAGAGGGAGAATTTCAGGGGAAAAAATATGGGCAATTATGTCAGGAACAAGTACTCTTGAGTTTCTATTTTAGAGAATGTGTAGAACCTAACAGGCCCGCATGATGTATGCTACCAGTATTTCAAAATCAATGCAGCCGAAGTAAATCTCATCCACTTTCTCCTTAAACCAACACCTCTTCTAAACTAATCTAATTTTGCCAAGCACAGTACCATCCTCCCACTCACCACCACTACAAGTGAGGACCTAACTTTCGTGTTACTCTTGATGTTTCTTTTCCCCTCACTTCCTACATCCAAACAATTTGACGCCGTACTGATTATAATCCATAACATCACTCTTATTCATTCTCTTCCCTCTGATCATGTGGCTACCCTGTCACTGCCCTTATCACCTCTCACCCGGATCACTGGAGGAGCCCCCTAATTAGTATCCTTGCTTCCGGGCTCTCCCTGCTGAAGCTGATTCTCTACAAAACTGCAAAAATAATTCTCCTAAGGAATTCATCTCAACATGCCACTTTTCTTATCAAATGTCTTCAGTGATTCCTTATCAATTCTATGACTGTGATATCCATCCCATATCCAAATTACTCAGTATAGAATTTTAAGCCCTCTATGATCTAGCTTCAATCAACTTTTCCAGCCTTATTCTACATTACTTCAATTCATGGGCTCTACATTGGGCCCAAATTGTACTATTAGATATTCTTGAATATTACTACTCTTTCTTGTGCTTCCATGCATTTGAACAAGTAGATGTCCCACCTTCCATCCCCCACCCCAACAACTACCCTCCTCCTGTGATGTCATTCTCTTCATGGCCTACTTTGAGGGGTTTTGTCTTTCTTAAGGCTCAGTTCAGGTGTTGCCCTCCCCACCAAAACTTTCTCTGATTCTCCCATGATTCATGTTTTCTCCCTCTTTGATTTACCTTAGATTTGCTTATCTTTTGCTTTATCTATGAAACGAAATGTAAACTCCAGGGAGGGTGATGATTCCTTGGTTTTTGTGTTTATATTTTAATCACCTTTTAAAATGCCTTGCCCATAATTGAAGTTCTTAAATGTCTGCTGAATGGAATTAACTAGGAAAGATTTTGTGTATAGGGCAGTATAGATCATACTTGTTTAACTGATTTTATACAGTAGTACTTATAGAATGTTACTTTATAATTTGCCTCTCTGGGTCTTAGTTTCTTCATGTGTAAAATCAATGATCTCTCAGGTCCCTTCTAATTTTAAATCCATGTCCTATGACCCATAAGAATCTTATTTTGCCCTGCTCCAGGCCTCTTCTGCTTCCATGCCACTACCACATCATGCCATACCATCACCCACACATCTCCACCCCTTCCATTTCCCTTGGGTATATTGTTTTCACTCATTAGAAAGTAAGCACCTTGAGGGCAGGGAGTTTAAGTTGTATTTATACTGTCATCCTCAGTGTTTAGCACAATGCCTGTCTCATAGTAGGTACTTAACAAATGCTTTTTCTGTGTCTACTTGTCTGTCCTAAGTTATTTATCTCTCTGTCCACCTGCCTGCCAGTCTTTTTTATCTATGAAGGTAATCACAATGATAATACTGTTAAGTGATAATTCTGACAATAAGAATTATGATAGCCCTAGCTGTTGCCTTTGGCTTAACTACCAATCAGCTCCTATCAGGTATACAGTGATTATTCAGGATGTAAAACCACAGAATAGATAATCATGTATTACAACCTCACATATCTTCAGGATCATCAGTAAGTCAAGGTATTACACTAATGAAAATAATACATCTGAAAATGGAGTATGAGCAGACATGTGTCTTAGGCTAACAGCACACTAGCCCCAAATGCAAGTTGAGGATCTGAAGAGATCAACTCATCGAGGCCCATAATTTTTTCTTTTAATGGTCACACTGCACATAAGTGAACACCAAAGATATACAGGTGCAGCTCTCCAGGTGCCTGCTGAACCAGAAACATAGGAGTCAATAACCACAACAGCCCATGAAGGAATAAACAGTTCATCAAATGTGAAGAGCTCCCTTTCCTTCACGACAATGCTTTATGTAATATTGCCCCCAATGCAGGCTGTAGTACATTTATCCTATCCTCTTTCCAGGTCTCCATGACTAAGGACGATGTATAGGCTTTAAATCATTAACAATGTGGAGCCTCATCAACCCCTTAGGGCCCAAGGCCTGGGCAAAACAAATAATGCCTGAGACAATATGCCTTGCACCAAATTATACACCTGCTCCCAGGTATTCCATATGTCCAGAAGGAAATTGTACCACGTTCCATGAAGCAATGGGTAAGCGCCATTAGGACTCATTTACAATGGCCTACTTTCCTAGAGAGTCACTTCCCAATTAACCATATGTGGACTTTCATTTTGTGGTAGGCCAGATTATCCCTTATACCAATATCTTCCATGGCTATCTCCTTCTACTCACTTGCTTCTAGAAGCAAGACTCATTTTCTTATAAGCCCAAAAGAAATGCAACTATGAGGACAAATCTGCCTACCTATCCTTACCCAGAATCCTATAATGCTTCCTCAAGCCAAGTAGCAATTACTTTGTAATTAACTGTTTTTTAAAAACACAACATACCATTGCTATTTTCTATTAGTAAAGGATATGTATAGATAGCATAGCTTATTATATTTATACAATATTTTAATATAATTGTTATATACACTACATTATAACTATATCCAAGGGATAGAGAAGTACACCCAGAGTCAGGAAGACCTAATTTTGACTCTTAACTGCCACTAACTAGCTGTGTAAGTCACTCAACCAGTGACCCCAATTACCTCATCTGTAAAATGAGAGTGTTGGACTTAGTGACCCCCAAATCCATTCCAGCTGTAAATCTATGTTCTGAGAAACCGAGAGACCCCAAACTCTGGAGCCCTTGACAATTTGTTGGAATACGATATAATACAATAAACATTTGTTGAGGACCTGCTATGTGTCAGACACTGTGCTAACTGCTGTGGGTACAAATAATAAAAAGAAAGACAGTTCCTGCTCTCAAGGAATTTATAATCTAATAGGGAGTAGCCTTTATATGGATAGAGACTAGGTATGGTTTAGCAACAGAAAATTAAACAGAGTGACATAGACTTCTTAGAACTAAGCTAGAGAATAGTCTCTATAGGCCTCTCTCTCTCTCTCTCTCTCACACACACACACTACACACACACACACACACACACACACACTCACACACGCACTCACACACCACACACATGTAGGAAGAGTGGACATGTGTAGGGAACAAACAAACAGCTTCAGTTGCTGTAGGACTGCCTATGTCTTCTGGTGATGTCATTGTGCTGGTCTCAAACAAGTCTGCCAGACATCTAACCCCACCAGATGTGTAGCTTCTGCAAATGTGCACTCCCTGTTGGATCTCTGAGGGGCAGGGTTCCTTGCTGTCATCATGTGGCCCCTGCTCACCAACACTAGGATGGTCCCATGACTGCTTCTGCTTTCTGTCAAGTGTAGTTCCACTGCACATGGCATTGTGGAGCTTTGCTTCTAGATTCTGGCTTCAGTTAGAGTCCTTATGTGGGGTGCTCTTTTTTCCCCATATGTTCTTGCTTTCAATTCCTGAGGATTTCTATTGCTCTTTTGGAAAACATGAACCCTTAGCATGCCCATTCATCTGATTAGGGGCAAAACAAAACAAAATCCCAGGGGAAAACTAACAAATGACCCATCTCCATGACTATTTTCAATTTTTTCCTCCCACCAAGAATGGTGTGTCTTTCTTTCAGAACCTTCATAGAAGAGATTCACTAACCATAAGAAGACTTCTTCCCCCAAGCATCAAACTCTCTGGAACATGGAACAGATCTGCTCCTAGCTAGCAAGTGCTCTCAGACTTGCTTGCATTTTAAAAATTGTAGTTCCTTGTCGTTGCGGCTTGGACCAAAGACTGTTTCTGTAGCTAAGTTCTAAGCATTCCATGTCACTTTCTGTTTCATTTTTAGTAGCTAAACTATTCTTAGTCACTATCCTTATAGAAGCTATTCCTATTAAAGCCTAAGCTCCTTTCTTTTTCTTTCTTTTTCTTATTTGTGCCCTCAATGCTTAGCACAGAGCCTGGCATGTAGCAATTGCTTAATAATTATTAAATATTTATTGTTAACAATAGAAATTATTAATATTAATAATGAAGTTTTTCATGTAAATATTTTATTGTATTTTATTCTAGCAAATTATCAAGGGCTCTGGAATTTGGGGTCCCTCAGTTTCTCAGCCCTAAAACTTTTTCTGTCATCTCCCAGTGAGAGGAAGGGAAAAAGGTACTAAGCTAAGCTGAAGAGCAAAGTCCTTATCTTCTTCCCTCTTGAGTATATTCTTGATCATATTTAGTGTATGTGGCCAGGAAAGCCAGGATTCATTGAATTATGACTTCTGATTCAGATCTCTACTGATGTTTCTGTTGATGACCTTGGCAAGGAGGTTTGGTGGTTTTTCCATTCTGATTCTTGACAAATGGCAACAACCAGAGGAATATGATGAAGTCTTTTAGAGCCAGAGAACCTAAATTTTAATCCCCTCTATCACTAATTTTTGGCAAATTACTTCATTGCTATGGAACACAGTTTCCTCTTATATGATGATGTTGGATTATGATCTCTTGAAGTTTCTTTAGAGCCCTAATCCTATGATCCTATTATTTGGAAGCAGAGAAGCTCACCACTGTTGTTGCTATGAGGAGATTGGAGAGTGCTGGGTGGTCCTGACCACATCACTACCAAGAAGCAAAGGGAATAGGCAAGGGGAGAGAGAGCCAGGTTCTTTGGTGTTATTTGTGCGTGTGGTTTTCTGACACTTCAAGACACGCTGGGGTAGTTCTTATTCACATGAAGTGTTCATTTGAGAATGTCTTGATTTTAGTGAGTTGTTGCTTCCCCCCCCCAAAAAAAATAGACATATGATTTTCCCAGCTCTGCCACTACTGTATTACTTGAATCACTTTGGGTAAGCCACTCCCTGGGTTCCAGACTGCTTATTTCTAAAATGAAGGATAAATAAAATGAAGAATAAATGAAATGAAGCTGATAATCTTGAAGGTCATGTCCAACCTCAAAATCCAACAACTGTGTCTCCCTCTTTGTATCAATTCTCTTGTTAGAAGTGCAAAGGAGGCTCTGAGATTATTACAGATGTATCTTGGACTAATCAATTAACTCCTCTAAACAATTAATCTACATCTATGAGTTGAATGAAAGTTAATTCATTATACTGACAGACCTATGGTCTCATCTCTGTGGTTACCCCAATGTCCAGACTACAATTCATTCTTTTTTTTTTCATCTTCCGTGAGTCATGAGCATGCTCTTCTGGAAATCCTCCACAAGGGGTGCACCTGACATGCTGGAAGCCTTTCTCTGGATTGATTTGCTTTTTGGGGAAACTCATACAGAACATGAGGTGTCTCCATTGGTTCTGTTTCACTCTTTCTACCTAATCATCCTGCCTCTTTTTCTGAACATACATCTCCCTGATGATACTCTCTGTACTGCTTCTCCTGTATGATTTTTTGTTGCTAATATGCTGTCACCTATTCATATCTAAGATTCAATTCTCCATTACCCTTTGGATGACTCACAACTTTAATTTATCAGAGACTGTAGTACTCTATGACTCATAACCCATATAGTGTCACCAGCATAATACTGATTATTTAAAAGATGATATGTCATTTCAGGGAGAAACTTGAGGTCATTAAAGGTACCATACAAATTTCCCGAATATAATTCAGCCTTCTCTTCATATTCAGTTCTGGGCCTAGTTAGTTGTCTAATAACAATGATAATAACAAAAGATATGTGTCCTGATGGGCTTTCTGTCCAGTTACATATCATTCTCTGGACAGCAGGCATTTTTCGTCCGCTTGGGTTTCCTGTGTGGATAGTTAAGCCAAACTCTTCTGAATGGCTCTAAATATCATTAGAAGCTCTGCAAAGTTCTAGGACTTGATGCAATCAGCACAATGTCAGCTACAAACAAGAATGTCTGGAGGACTTTATCACCTATTGAGAATCCTTTTTTCACTTGTACTCTGTTCCAGAAGTCCTCCATAAGAGAAACAAATTACTTCAGTGAGCACATTTCTCTTTTGTGCCTTGCTCAACATTGATAATTAGAATTATTTCTGTTGTTACATCTTTCAAGGAATAGCGTATGATTTTAACACATGCATGGGGGTCACCTCACCGGAGAAGAGCCTTCAAGGTAGCATTTTGTATAAAGTACGAAGTGTTGGTTCTACCCACACAACATGTCTCCCCTTCCCTCTCCTCCCCTCTCTTCACCTCTCCCCCCCCTTCCTTCCCCTCCCCTCTCCTCCCCTCCCCTCCACTCCCTTTCCCCCCTTTACATTTCTGCACACAGACCAATATTTAGTGAATTGATAGAACCAATTCAACATACAGTAACTTAGAACTGACCCAACCTTACCGTGTTCTTTAATTTGTTAACATACCCTAAAAGAGCTACCTGTGGCTCTCACAGAAAAAAAGAATGTAAGATCATATATTTAGAGCTGGGAGGACCTTGGAGGTCATTTAGTCCAACTCCCTCATTTTACAGATAAGGAAACTGAGTCCTGGAGAGGATAAATGATTTGCCCAATTTCACATAGGTAACAAACAGCAGAGATACGACAAGGTTCTTTTAGTTCTAAAAGGCTACTTCAACTTCCCCCAAACAAATGTGCTTTTAAAATGACTTCTAAGACTTAAAAATTTGTGTTTGTTTTGTCCATCTGAGTGCTTTGAATGGTTCTCAAAATGCTTCCCTGACCTTCCCCTTCTCTCCCTATCACACACTGACACATCTAGCTGAAATTTGCGCCTTGCATCACCTCAGGAAACTCATGGCTAATTTCATTATTTGGGAGAGAAAATGCAAATGAAGCCAGACAGCTGGTGCTTTCCTTGTGGCTCAGAATGATGGAGGGGCCTGAGGCCTACCTCATCAGAGGCCCTCATAGCCTTTCGCTTAGACAGGCCCTGGCGGGAAGAGAGCAGGGAGGCTGCTGAAACAGCAGGAACAGATGGCAAGAAAGCTAAAAAGATCGAGAAGCCCGACTTGCTGTAGCGACTGGAGGAAGGTGGAGTGTCAGTTGGTGGGGCAGGCAGAGCCTGCGCACAGGACAGTGCGGAAACTCTCACACTTCATAAGTGCAGTGAGTTACTTAAGATCAAATGGAGCCACTAAATTCAGTTTAATTGACACTGTCTACCAATATCAATTAGAACCAGCTCATGTGAAGCTAAATCAAAATTTCTCTTCCTTCTTGTTCAAAGTTTATACCATCTTTTTATTCATCAAAAAGAATACTATTATTTCCTCTGAAGAAAGGGAGAAAGAAGTCAGGGAGGACAGTGGTTATAGATAAGGTTCATCCTTCATACAACTGAGAAAAAAGAGAACCAACATCCAATATTTGGTTGGAAATTGGATCCTGATGAAAATGACTCACAAGAGAGGACAGAAGGAGCAATCTCATGTCCCTGGGGGAACTGAAGGGATCCACCTCTGTCTTGTAGGCAGACCAAGAGTCAGGATGACCTGAATCCACATTCTGACTTGTGTGTATGACAAGCTACTTTTGTCAACCTTAGTTTCTTTAATTGTAAAATGGGAATAATCAGTAAGTATTTATTAAGGGCCTCCTGTATGTTAGGGGCTGAGGGTGCAAATTAAACAGCTTCTTTAATTGTAAAATGTGGATAATCAATAAGTATTTATTAAGGGCCTCCTGTATGTTAGGGGCTGAGGGTGCAAATTAAACAGCTTATATCGTATAGGGTGGGAAGACAAAAAATGTACATATGAGGTAAGTGGTGGGCAAAGTACTAGGAGCTGGGGGAATAACGATAGCTATGTGCTTTTTCATGGGGTTGTTAGGAAGCTCAAATGAGGTAATGTACATAAAGTGCCTTATAAACATTAAATCTCTAATGAAAGTATCTGCTGTTATTGGATTTCTCAATGACCACAGTGATCTAATAGTCTTACTTGTCTTTGCCTCATGGGAATGGCTCCTGTTAACTAGGAACATCAAAAACCCATGCAGCGATATATCTGTGTTAGGACAGGACAGTTTGACCCCCCTACTGCCTCAGTTTTCTCACCTGTGAGATGGGATACAAGTGCCAGCCAGTTCTAGAGTTGTGGGCAAATACATTCTAATCCTACACCCTACGGGCTCCTTTTAGCGTCACACTACTTGTCAGATAGATGAGGGGTTAAACAAAAGAAGGTAAGGCTGATATTCTGGAGTACATCACTGACAGAGACAGGATGAAACTGACCTCAAACCAATTCACAGGATCAGGATTACAGACCCGGAAGAGACCTTAGAGCTCATCTAGACTTTACCCTATTGACATGACTCAGCCCCTGTGCTCTTTGTGGGACTAAAGCATTACAGTCTCTCCTCTCCACCTTCACCCCTGACCTGCCACACCTCTTGCTGGTTTGTTTCTCGGTAGATGTGTGGGAGTGAGGAAATCTTACCAATTCTACTGTGACACCTATTACATGTATTCCCTCCTCTCTATAGACTTGCTTACAGGGTGACTGTAATGTGCCAGTAGCCTTCTCCCAAGGGTGGACTGTATGGGACCTGGAACTCACTTAGAGTAGAGGGGAAGCTTTCTCAGTTTGGTGAAGGGGTTGGGTGGGCAGCAGCCATGGCTATTCAGGCTTCTCTCCTAATTCCCACTAGTTCTTCCTCTCTACAGCATGCTAGGAGCTCTGGTGTGGGAGGAAGGAGGCCAGTCTCGTGATTTGGGCCCTCATAAGATCCTTTTCCATACTGTTTCAACTGCCTCAGTTTTTCACATAGCCTTTCCATTTGGCAGACTGGGATTTTGGTTTGGGACAAGCAGACTACAAGTCCTATTCCTTCCCATTACCAAGAGACTCAAATTAACTCCTGCCCAGGGTATGCAGCCAGCTTCAGTTATGTCAGGAAAAAAAAATCAACTAAACTGTTCCCCCAACATATGGGTTTTGACTCCTCTGTCCACTTAGAAATTTTTTTTAATTTTATTTTTGCATGTATGGCTCAGTCTATATGTGGACCCAGAGCTCTAAGTGGTACAGAAAAAGAAATTTAAATTATTTTATTTTAAAACACTACAACGTGCCCTTCATGTCCAAGTGCAGGGCTAGTGGAACTGTGTCCATTTTGAAAAAAAAATACTTCATTATTTATCTAGCCAAGAAGAAATGGTTGAAAAGGTTATTCTGTATTTTAGGTGGTGAGAAAGGGTTTGATTAAATTTTGTATATTTTTAGGCAAAGTTTGTTGGGTTTTTAAAATTAAGCTGTTTTCATTGTCTTAGCTGGTTTGATAAATAAAATAATGTGTTTTATGATTGAATATTCAATAAATGTTCACCTTAAAAAGTAAATATGGGTGTACATGCCAATTAAATATTCTTGAATTCCCACAGGTGCCACTGGGGAACAGGTTCTTACACCCACTTGGACCATTGCCATGTAGGTCTTCCTTCCTCTATTCACTTCTGCTTCCATACTGCCCTTTGCACACCACATGAGATTAATCTTGTCTTATACACAAATTTAGAGAGACTGTGGTGCACTGGTTAGAGAGCTGGTTTAGAGGCAATGAAGACCTGGGTTCAAGTCCTACCTCCAGGACATAATAGCTGTGTGAACCTGAGCAAGGCTGTCTAGTCTCACATCTTCAACTGACCATAATTCATCTTGAACTGGATGTCTCATAGACATCTTAAACTCATCATGTCCAAAATTGACCTCACTACCTTCCTTTCCCAAAACCTAGAAAGAAGAGACTATTAAGAAGAGGGTGATTGACATTTTGAACCATTGAATTTGAATCATTGAAGATTGAGAAAAAGGCCACTGGATTTCCACAAGGCAATCGACATTGCAAGACTGCAAAGAAGTTGAAGAGAATGAAGACTGAGAAAAGGCCACTAGATTTGCCAATTAAGACATCATTGATAACTGAAGAAAGCAGTTTCAGTGGAATGAGGTCAGAAGTCAGGTTTTAAGGGGTTGAGAATTGAGGGAGGGGAAAGGAAGTGGAGGCACCCTTTTTGATGGCCTTTTTGAGGAGTTTGATCACAAAAAGAAGAGATCTAGAATGATAGTAGGGATGGAAAGATCAAGGGTAGATTTTTTTGAGGATGAGGGAGATATGGGTATGTTTGTAGGCAGTAGGGAAGGAGACAGAAGATATGAAATGATAAGGTGGGGATGATGGAAGGACAATCTCTTGAAGCTGGCCACATGTGACCTCAAGGCTGCAGGTTCCCCACCCCTGTGTTAGAGGAATTGGGATAGAATGGGATGACTTTTGCAGGTAGAGAGGTTAGCCTTGGTAAGCTATAAGGCCACCTCTTCATATGAGACAGGGGTGAAGGAGGTAGCAATGGAAGAGATCTGAGTGATATGAGACACGGAATCAGGGAGAAGAGGGAGTTCATGGAGAATGACCCATTTTTTTCCTGTAAAACATGAATCAAGGTTTTCAGCAGAGAGAGAGGGGGAAGGGGGAGACATGAAAAGTTTGAGGAGAGACGAAAAGGTTTGGAGGAGCTGCTGTGGAGAATGGGATAGTGAGCTGATAAGGGAGGTATAGAAGAATTGCCCAGTGGCAATATGGGCTCTGCTGAGGTTACGTCAGACGAATTTGTAGTAGATTTGGTCAGAACAGTTGTGTGATTTTCTCCACTTTTGTTTAGCAGTACATGTATACGGGTAAAAGTGTTGGATAGTGAGAGTCATCCAAAGCTGAGGGTGGGCAGGCCACAATTGTCTGAATTATAGTGGGGGCAGGGACTCAAGAGCAGAGAACAGTATAGAGTTGAAATGGTTCACCAAAGATTCAAAATGGGAAAAAGAGGAGGGAGTGGCTAATGTGGGGGAGATGGCCTAGGAGAGAACTGAGGAACTAAGGGAATAGGAGGTTGTGTTATAGATAAAAAGTAGGATGTGATAAGGGAAGGTAGAGCAAGAGGTGGAAAGTCAATGGATTATAGGCAGATAAGGGGATTTTGGAATTCTTGAACCTGGAGTTGGTGCATTTGTGGGTGATGACGTGATCAAAGATATGAGCATTTTTGTATTTGGTCTAGGTGGATGGAGGAGGTCATGGGAAGTGAGTACACTGAGAAACTGAGTGGTAGAGTGTTAGAAAGAGAGTCATATATATGTTGAAGTCTTCTATTGTGAGCAGGAGCTGGGGAGGAGAGAAAAATGTGAGCTAGGTACCATGCTCATTGAGGAAGGAAGGAGTGATGTGACCTAGTGGTCTGTAAATAATAACTACCAGGATTTTGACTGGGTAGTACATATGAGTGGCATGAACCTCAAAGGAGAAGAGATTACTGTGTGATGGAGGTAGGAGGAGAAACTGGAAGTGGCAATGTGGAGCAAAGACTATTTCAACTCTCTCATCTCAACCAATAAGCCTAGGAGAATGAGTGAAAGTGTATTTAGTACTGGAGAAGGTGGCCAGGGAAATGGTACCATCAGCAAGGAAGTCAGATTTTAGTGATTACTAACTAGATGGTAGAAGAATGGGAGACTAAGGCTTAGGATGAAGGGAAGTTTTTTACCTATGGAACAGCATTCAGAGGTTACAGTGGAAGGGGTAGGTAGAGTTTGGTTGGAATTTTGGGGTTGGGAAGTTTGAGGGAGATGAGAATAAGGAAACAGGAGGTAGAGGATGGGGAATGAGGTTTGGATGATGACCTACAGGGTTTCAGAATCACTGGGATGTGTAGAGTATTCCAGATGTGACAATGTTTTCATTGAATAGAAGGGTTGCGACTTCTTTTTACAGAGGAGACTGAAGATCAAACCAGGAAACAACACAATGGGCAATGGAAGGCATACAGTCAGCTGGTCAATTAGGATTCCCTATTTCACAATTCCTCTTCCTTCTGAAGGCTGGAGATAAGGCAGGAAGGAGATGGCTTAGTAGGGGGCGGAAGTCAAATTTGCACAATAGGAGATGGAAGTCCTGCTCTCCACCAACTTTCCTCTCATACAGCAGGAGATGAAGGCCTGAAGACAAAAGGGAAGTTGTTCTTTTCTCACTGGTTTGCTCTCCACAATGGTAGTGGGTTAGGGTTGGGGGTGGGAGTGAGAAAATGAGGCTGGCAGCAGAAGGGAGAAGATGCCTTGCATTAGCACAGATAGAGGTCAAGCCACCAGTCCCTAGAAGCCTCCCTTCTGGGCAAGGGTGAAGCAGGAGACAAAAGGCGTTGAAGTCAGAGGAAGGTTTGGCTCCTCTTCCAACCTGAGGCTGGGTATGAGGCAGATACAACAGGGGGTAGATGTCACACTGCAGAGGGAAGTTAAATTGGGGTAGATGGGAATTGGCCCAAACCCTTAATGCCTTCCCTCAAGGAACACATACAGCAGAAGGTGGAAGGCATCTCTTCTGGCTCCTCTTCTCACCTTTCTCAGCTTCAGTCACATGAGCAAATTAGAGTATATGAATAGAATGGACTATTATTGCACTCGAAGAATTGATGAAAGGAATAGTTTCAGTGCAACCTAGAAGACTGGTGTGAACTGATGCAGAATGAAGTGAACAGAAGTAGAAACAATATATATGATGTCACCACTGTAAAGACAAACAACTTTGAAAGACTTAAGCCTGAACCAAGCAATGGCCAATCAATGCAGTGATTGATCCAGATCAAGGATGAAGGTGCTGCTCACCTTCTGACAGCAAGGTGATGGATTCGAGACACAGAATGAGATCTATCTTTTTCAGACACAGCCCATGTGGCAATTTATTAACTTGATTATGCATATTATTATAAGGGTTTGTTTTTCTTCATTTTCCAACAATTTTGGGGAGGAGGCAGGAAAGAGAAAAAATAAATGCTTGTTAGTTTAAAACCAATACAATTGATGGACTGGGACTAAGTTACTGCAGAGGTCCTTTTAGCTCTAAATCTGGGGTCTTATGATCCCCATGAACTTCAAGGAGCAATACAGGGTAATGAGAATTATATGTGTTGTAGAGTGGTAAGTGATTTCACCAAAGTCATATGATCTGTCCAGGTGGGAAGGAGAAAGAGAAATGAGGTCCTTCCACTCAGCTCTGTAATTTTCAATAGGCCAAGGCAAAGGCATTCCTGCCGCCATTTCCATCGTTTTTAGAATAGCTTTACAAGTCATTTTCGGAAAGACCAGCTGTGATGCAGTTCTGTAAATGCTATAATAGAATTTGTTAACCACTTCGACATGAGTTTTAAAGTAAATGTCACACCGCATTGTCACAGTGCGCTAACAGCACATTAGCTGGCTCCCACTTTTGTTTAATTCACTTTCCCAGTGTCGGAGTTATTGTGACGCCTCCTAGGAAGGCCATGTTCACAGACTGACATGGCAGCTAGGCTACTAATTCTTTCAACTTTCTCCTGATGCTGCCCTGGGTGGTTGCTCAAATTCAGCTATTGTTATTTCTGCAAGCAGCCGCTGTTGAAGGGAGTTTTTAGCCATCGAATGTAATAGTCTTTTCTATCCTCATCAAATTGAGCCCGTAGGGGACTATAGTGCCGACCCTGGCCCCTTGAGGTCCCCAAAGAATACCTAATCTCCTGCTGCTTATCCCATAAAGAACTTAGAAGCACAGCAGAAGAAGGCTTCGAATATGCCTATGGTGCTACTACCTGATCCACAGGTCTAGACACGACTCCCTCCTTCCAGGAAGATTTATAAGCTCCTCAGGCAGACATTTAAGTCCTTCTTAATCTGGCTCCAACCTATCTGGAATCTAGGTTCAAATAATAACTGAGCTACCTTCATTCTTTCATTCATTTATTCGTTATTCATGTGATAGCTATTTACGTAACAGGTAAATTATTGAACACCACTGTGTGTAAACTGTAGTGATATTAAGACAAAAACTAACAGATTCCATGCTCAAGGAGCTAACAATTTCTTTTCACAGATTGTGTAGCTCCAAATAGAAGACTCATCTTCCTGAATTCAATCTGGGTGCAGACATTTACTAGCTGTGTGACCCTGGGCCAGTCACTTAACCTTTTTTGCCTCAGTTTCTTTCAACTGTAACAATGAGCTAGAGAAGGAATGGCAAACCAGTAGCTTTGCCGAGAAAACCTCAATGGGGTCACGAAGAGTCAGACATTACTGAACAGCAATACAGCTTTCTGGTTTTTGATAGGCCAATTTTGGCCTTTATCTTGCTCAATTCTAGGCCTCCACAGTTCACCTTGGTCATCTCCTGTCATGAAGTCTCCACTTGGATCCTCACTTCTACCTCTCCTCCTGGAAATTATCTCCCCACCACCATTTCCACCCCTATATTCTCAGGACTTAAATAGGGCCTGGCACACACAGCATGTACTTAATTAATTTTCTCTCTCTCTCTCTCTCTCTGTCTGTCTCACACACACACATTTTGTATACTTTGTCAGTTTTATTTAAGGATTTTTCGTTTGATAAACATTATTTATTTTTGATATTCCCTCCTTTTTAAATTTGGAGTTCCAAATTCTCTCTCTCTCCCTCCTTCCCACCACTCCCTCACTCACAAAGAAGTCAAATAATATGATATAAATTATATGAAATCATTCAAAACACATTTCCATATTGATCCGCATTGCAAAAAAGAAAGAAAAAGAAATGAGAAAATTATACTTCAATTTGTACTCAGAGTTCATCAGTTCTCTCTCTGATGATGGATAGCATTTTTTTCATAGATTCTTTCGGAATTGTCTTAGACCATTGTACTGATCAGAGTAGTCAAGTCTATCACAGTTAATCATCATTACAATATTTTTGTTATTGTGTACAATGATTTCTCAATTCTTCTTACTTCCCTTTGCGTTCAGTTCATGTAAGTCGTTTCAGGTTTTTCTGAAGTTCTCCTGCTCATCATTTCTTACAGGACAATAGTACTCCATCACAATTCTATTCCACAGCTTGTTCAGCCATTCCCCTATTGATGAGCATCCCCTCAATTTCAAATTCTTTGCCACTATTAAAGAGCCGCAGTAAAATGTTTTTGTACATAAGGTCCTTTTCCTTTTCTTTGATCTCTTTGGGATACAGACCCTAGTAGTAGTATTACTGAGTCAAAAGGTAGGTGCAATTTTATAGCCCCTTTGTGCATAGTTCCAAATTGTCCTCTAGGATGTTTGGCACAAGTTCACTACTCCACGACATTAATGTACCTACTTTCCCTCATCTCCTCTAGTACTTGTCTGACCTAATCTGCTTTTAAGGAGTTCTTTTCTTCAGTAAATTTTTGTGCCTCTTTTACTATTTAGACCAATTATTTTTAAGGTGTTGTTTTCTTTTGTATTTTTGTGCCCTTTTATCAAGCCGTTAATTCTTTTTTCACAATTTTTTTGCATCACTCTTGTTTCTTTCCACAAATTTTCCTCTACCACTCTCACTCTTTCTTGAATGTTACCAGGAATTCTGTTGAACTTGTATCCAATGAGAATTTTTATTTGAGGCTTTCTTTACAGCTGTTTTCTCATTACTATCTTCTTTTGAATTTGTATTTCGTCTTCCTACCACTATGGTAGTTAATCATGGTCAAGTTCTTTTTGTTGTTGTTTTCTCATTTTTCCAGCCTATTTCTTGACTTTGAACTTTATGTTAAAGTTGGTCTCTGCTCACCTGGGGGTGGGGAGGCACTCTGCCAAGCTTCAGGCTCTATTGTGTTCTTGTTTTCAGTTAGTTCTGGAGGTCTGGAAGTTCTAGGTGCTTCCAAGGTGGTAGGACATGGGAAGAGGTATGGCCACTGCTCTCCTGATCTGTAGTCTGGTCTTTATCCAGAAGAGCCCTTGCTCCTCTGTAGCCTTTGTTATAGCGCTGGTGCTCCTCTAGGCTGTGGAACTGTGACCAGGGCCTCTCTCTCCTGCAGCTGCAAGTGCTAGCACTTCTCTCTGCCTTGGAACTGAGACCAGGGTCCCTGCTCTCTTATAACCCACCACAAACACTCCTCTCTGCCCTAGAACTTTGGCCCAGAACTGCCTGTGAGCAATAGTGTTGCCAATCAGTACCAGCTGCACACAGTGCAGCCAACAGGTCCGGTAGACTCTTTCTGACAAGTTATCCAAGCCCCCAAAGCTGCCGCTGCTGCTACCATTGTTGCCCCATATGCATGCTTTAAATGGGCCCCCTCCCAGGTCACAGACCTCTCTTGCCAACCTCCTAAGTTTCTTAGGCCAGAAAAATGTTTCACCGTAACATTTTGTTAGCTCTGCTGCTCTAAATTTGATTGAGGTGCTATTTTAAAGTTGTTTGGAAGGGAATGTTGAGAGAGTTCAGCTGGGTTGCTGCCTCTAATCTGCCATCTTGAACTCTCCACCCCCTCCAACATAATTTTTGGTCCAATCAATAGCCCTTCTTCTGTTAGCTTAGATAATTATTCTCTACAATTGAATTCCCAGTTGCATCAAAAATGACTTATTGGTATTGTAAGAACAATCTATGTGGCTCCAATCTGGGATGGAATAGTTGGAGTATAAGAAATTAAGGATAGTGAGAACTCTTGTGGTAAGGAGTTGGGAAGACCTTAATAGATAATAAATATGAAATATAAAAAGTAAGTACCAAGTAATTTCAAGGACAATGGCTACCAGAAAGGTCTCTGGTAGGAGAAGGCAGTGGAGCCTGAAATTTAAAGGAAGGATTTATTAAGTACCTTCTATGTACCAAGGCAGAGAACATAGATAAATAAACAAACAAAAAGCAGTCCCCGGTTTCAAGGGCTTATATCCTGTCTGAAGAGGTGGACATTGCGACAACATAAGTGAATTCATAATAATATGAGGAGGGAGAGAGGGAGGAGAAAGAGACAGGGAAGTGAGGGGGGAGGGGGAGGGGGATGAGAAGGAGGGGAAGGGGGTGGGACATGGGGAGAGGGAGAGGAGAGGGGAGAGGAGAGGGAGAGGGAGAGGCGAGAGGGAGAGGGAGAGGGAGCTCAATAAGAATCAGGTGGATAGAAAAGGTGAAAAGTTTCCTATAATTGGGAAGCACCTGAGCTGGGCTTTGAAGAAAGCTAGGCTTTCTAAGACTAGGGCAGTGAGGTGAGAATTACATTCCAACCAAGAGGGATGATGGAGTGTGCAAAGGCCTGAGGGGAGGGAAAAGGAATGTCTAGGGAATGAATGGATAAATAAATGAAATTATTTATTAAGTACTTAATTTGTGACAGGCACTGTGAAAAGTACTGGGCACCCACAATGTATATATTAGTCTTTGTTCCTAATAGAGGGGAACAACAATACAGATAGTCCCCACTTCACCTAATGGAGGGTTCTGCAGATCTATGCATTTGGCCAGTCTGCCCCAGAATGTGGGGAAGGGACAGAGCGAGGAAGCAGAAGGGGAGCCACGTTATGTGTGGCGGAGGAGGGCAGGCACAGGTTCATTGACACATGGGCGCCGTGGACAGAGGAGCGAGACCAGGAGAAACACGTGGTGAGTGACAGTAGGGCGCCAGATGCAACACAGACAGGAGAGGATGGGCAACGTGTGGGTACCCCATCGCCAGACTGACGAAAGGACAGAAGGAACAGACATATGTGTGGGTGGCGAGTAGGGTAAATGTCCCCTCTCTTAGCACAGGACGTCCCAAGCCAGGCCCCTAACCTGATGAGGTGGTCTCTCCCAGTATTCAGTTCTACTTTCGCTTGGAGGGTAATTTTTGGTTTGTTTGTTGTTATGGTTGAGCAATGGAGGGACAGGAAGAGAGAGACAGACAGTCAGAGAGAGAGACAGCTCAGTGCTGTACCTGTAAAGTTAGCATAGATTTTTTTGGGTGGATGCCGCCATTCTTTCAGAATTTTTAAAGTAAAGTTGAATTTGCATACTACAAAGTTAGTAAAGCAAGAAATGTCTGTATAAGGAATGATTGCCAGAGAAGGGTTTTGGTCTGGGGAATCACAGACACAGTGAGTTGATTTGCAGGGTGGTGCCTGACATTCTCTTTCCCAGAAGCAATACTAGTAATGATTTGATATGACTATTATAGCCAAGCCAAGAAATAGAAGGCAGGAATCAGCCACAAATAGGCCAGTTAGTTGTAACAAATGTTTGTGGAGTAACAATGGTGATGTTGATGATAGCTAGAATTTATCTAGCACTTTGAGGTTTGGGAAGCACTTTACAGTCATGATTTCATTATATTGGCACAACAACCCAGGGAGGTAGGTACTCTCAGTACCCCATTTTTACAGAGATGAAGCTGAGGGACATAGACATAAGTGACTTGCCCAGGTTGCATACGGTAGTAAATGTCTGAGGTTGGATTTGACCTAGGTCTTCCTGACTCCAGGTCCAGTAGCAGATGGGGAAGATTAGGTGTGAATCAAATATGGAAGGCTTTGAAGGCAAGGCTAAGTGTTTTGTATTTCATTCCTGGAGGAAATAGGGAGCCACTGAAGCTTCTTGGGCAGGAGATTGAAGCGATGTGATCTGTGATTTCGGAATATTAATTTGTCAGCTGTGAGGAAGATTGACTCGAGAGGAAAGTGATTGGATGGAGGGAGATCAGTTAGGACACTATTATAATAATAGTCCTGGCTATGTGAACTTAGAGAAATCAGTCAAGCTTTCTGGGCCTCAGTTTCTCATGGATAAATGAAGAGGTTAGATTTTTGATAAGGTCTTACCCATCTCTTATTCATACTTCTTCTTATCAATTCTCTTTCCCACACCAAACTGACCAATGAACATTTCAACTTCCAGATGCCATGTCCTATCCTATTCAGGGATCCTATTCTTTCTCAAGATGAGGGAATTTTAAGCAAGCTATGTCTATGGCAAGATATTGCCTCATTTTTCACAAGGTTGTACCCCTTTAAATGTGAGTTCATACTAGCATTGTGTTAGAATTATTTTTTCAGCCTTCACGCTGATGCTTGTCTTGATGTAGACGTTGCCTTCGTGTAATAAATATGTTGAGCCTGCACAGAAATTGGAGCTCTCCTAGCAACATTTTTTTCACTTGCTTTTTTTCCTTGCTCTATTTGAGGTTCCTGGGAGTAATAGGTTGAAGAAAGGACTAATAGCAGAATGTCACATTTCCTACTGCTCTAAAACACAAATTTCTTATTTTCTTACAGCATAAAAATGTCACAGTTTTTCAAGGTCACAAAAATAAATGCCCCCTATAGCAGAGTCAAACAAAACCTTTTGAGTCTGAGTAGAGCACTCTCTGTGCACCCAGATACAGATTCAGGGTGACAGTATCTGTTGGGTAGGTCATTATACTTGAGGCCTTGCCTTCCCTGATACTAGTCACTCTGGGAGCAGCTGTGGTGAAGCCAGGGTAGTATGGAGAAACTCAAGAGAGGAGGAAAGGATTACAGTTCTCTTGTCAGGGTAACAGAAGCTGAAGATGAAAAATCAGGAGGAAGCCTATAGTTTTTTTAAATAGCATTTCATTTTTTCCCTGCTACATGTCAAGACAATTTTGAACGTTCATTTTTACAAGATTTTGAGTTCCTAGATTTTCTCCTTCCCCTCCCCTCCCCTCTTCCTAAATGGTAGGGAACTTGATATGAGTTATACATGTGCTGTCATATAAACACATTTCCGTATTAGTCACAGTTGTTGTGAAGTAGAAACAGATTAAAGGAAGAAGAAAACATGAAAAAGAATAAAGTAAGTGAAAAAAGTATGCTTCGATCTGCATTCAGAGTCCCTCAGTTCTTGTCTAGATAGAGATAACATATTCCTTTATGACTCTTTTGTTCTGTCTTGGATCATTGTGTTGCTGAGAAGAGCTGAGTCATTCATAGTTGATCATCGCATAATGTTGCTGATAACGGTGTACAGTATTTTCCTGCTTCTGCTCATTTCACTTCACATCAGTTTGTACAAATCTTTCCAGGTTTTTGTGAAATCTGCCTGTTTATCATTTCTTATTGCACAATGGTATTCCCTTACATTTATCTACCACAGTTTGTTCAGCCATTCCACAATGATGGGCATCCCTCAATTTCAATATTTTGCCACCATGAAAAGGGCTGCTATATATATTTTTGCACATGTAGGTCCTTTTCCTGTTTTTATGATCTCTTTGGGATACAGAGTGGTATTGCTGGATCAAAAGGTATGCTCAGTTTGGTTGCCCTTTGGTGGTATAGTTCCAAATTGCTTTACAGAATGGTTGGAGCAGTTCACAACTCTACCAATAGTGCATTAGTGTCCCAATTTTCTCACATCTCCTCCAACATTTATCATTTTCCTTTTTTTGGGTCATATTAGCCAATCTGATAGGTGTGAGGTGGTACCTCAGAGTTGTTTTAATTTGCACTTCTCTAATCAAAAGTGATTTAGAACATGTCTTTATATGCTTATAGATAGCTTTGATTTCTTCATCTGCAAACTGCCTGTTCATATCCTTTGACTATTTATCAACTGGGGAATGGCTTATATTCTTAGATATTTGGCTCAGTTCTCTATATAACTGAGGAATGAGGCCTTTATCAGAGACACTTGTTGTAGAGATTGTTTCCCAGCTTTCTGCTTTCCTTCTAATGTTGATTACATTGTTTTTGTTTCTGCAAAAGCTTTTTTAATTTAATATAATCAAAATTCTCTATTTACACCTTGTAATGCTCTCTATCTGTTGTTTGGTCATGAACTTGTACTCACATAACTTCCTCCTTTAAGAATTTGGATGCTGTACCACTTGGCACATATATGTTTAGTATTGATATTACTTCATTGTCTATGGTACTTTTTAGCAATATGTATTTATCTCTTTTAATTAGGTCCATTTTTGCTTTTGCTTTGTCTGAGATTAGGATTGCTACCTTTGGGTTTTTTTGTTTTAGTTTAGCTGAAACATAATAGATTTTACTCCGGCCCCTTATGTTTGTTCTGTGTGTCTTTCTCTGCTTCAAACCTGTTTCTTGTAAACAACATATTGTAGGATTCTGGTTTTTGATCCACCTTACTATCCACTTCCATTTTATGGGAGAGTTCACCCCATTCACTTTCATAGTTATCATTTCTAATTGTGTATCATTGCCCTCCATCCTATTTTTCCTCTTGTTTGTCCTCTCTCACCTTCCACCCTTCCCCCCCCCCCCCGCACAGTGTTTTGCTTCTGTATGCCACCTCCACTGCTCTGCCCTCTCTTCTGTCAGCACCCCCATCTTATTTAATCTTCTCCTCTCCTACTTCCCTGTCAGGTAAGATGAACTTCTGTATTCAACTGATTGTGTATATTATTCCCTCTTTGAGCCAATACTGATGAAAGTAAGGTTCAAGAAATGCCCTTTCCCACCCTCCATCTTTCTCTCCACTACAATAGGTTTTTCATGCCTCTTCATCTGAAATAATTTACTCCATTCTACCTCTCCCTTCTATGCCCAAAGTAGTCCTTTCTCATCCTTTAATTATTTTTCTGTCATTCCCTCAAATTCACCTTATAGCCATACCCTCTATTTATATTCTTTCTAGCTGTACTACTAGTGATACAATTTTTAATAATTACAGGTATCATCTTCACATGTAGAGATGTAAACAGTTTAATTTCATTGAGTCTTTTATGTTTTCTTTTCCTTTTTTATTTTTTTAGGCTTCTCTTGGTTTTTGATATTGGAGTTCAATTTTGTTGTTGCTATTCAATTTTAGTCTGTTTATGAAATCTTGAAGTCCTTCTGTTTCATTTAATTACTATTTTCCCCTTGAAGTATTATGATTAATTTTGCCAAGTAGGTGACTATTGGTTGTAGTCCTAGCTTCTTTGCCTTACAGAATATTACATTCAATGATTCTTTAATATTGTAGTTGCCAAATCCTTGTAATCCTGATTGTGGCTCCCCAATATTTGAATTGTTTCTTTCTGGCCACTTGAAGTATATTTTTCTTGACCTGCAATTTGGCTATAATGTTCCTTGGAGTTTTTATTTTGGGATCTCTTTCTTGAGGTGATAAGTGAGTTCTTTCAGTGCCTATTTTGTACTCTGGTTACAGGATATCAGGGCAATTGTCCTTGCTATTTTCTTGCAAGATGCTTTCCAGATCCTCCTTCTGATTATGGCTTTTAGGAAGTGCAATGATTCTGACACTGTCTCTCCTAGATATATTTTCCAGGCCAGTTGCTTTTCCAATGAAGTATTTTACCTTTTCTATTTTTTCATTCTTTTGAATCTGATTGATTCTTGATGTCTCATAGAGTCATTAGCTTCTACTTGCCCAATTCTAACTTTTAAGGAATTGTCTTCCTCAGTTAGCTTTTGTACCTCTTTTTCCATTTGTCCAGTTCTACTTTTTAAGCAGTTTTCTTTCTCCAAGATGTTGATGCTTTTCTTCATAATTCTCTTATATCACTTTCATTTCTTTCTGCAGTTTTTCTTCTGCCTCTCTTGTATGATTTTTAAGCTCCTTTTTTTAAAGCTCTTCTAGGAGTTCTTTGTGGGCTTGAGACCACTTCCCATTTTTCTTTGTGGTTTTGCCATACGTGTTTTGACATTGTTGTCTTCTTCTGAGTTTGTGTCTTGATCTTGCCTGTCACCATAATAACTTCCTATAGTCCAATTGTTTTTTTTTCTCATCCTTTTTTGGCCTTTTCCATTTCTTTTTAATTAGAGCTCTGATCCCAGGGTAGAGGCGGCACTGCCTCAGGTTTCTTGTGCCAGGAACTGCAGGCCCTGGCTGTTTACCTCATGCTGCACTGATGTTGCCCTGTGGCCCACAGGGAACCCTAGTGTCTGCTGCTGTGCTGGGGGGGGGTTGGGATGGGAGTGGCTGGTACTTCTGGAGGCTGTAGGCGTTTGGCAGCTTACCTGGTGCTGAGTTGGGTCCCTACTGCTAGTGTCTGGTTGTGTGCTGAGGCTGGTGGCAGTGTTTCTGCATTTTCCCAGGGCTACAATGAAGCAGGAGTTGATCTGGACACTGGGGGTTGCCTGTTTGCCTGGGGCTATGCTGAAGCACATGGTGGTTCTCAGAGCTGGAGTCTGCAGGTTCCCCTGGCTATGCTGAGGTTTATGGGAGTGGGGGGGGGGATACTGGTGTTGGCATTTGCCTGCTCTACCACACTGGGGCTCAGGTTCTCCCACTGGTTTGCTGTGATGGGGCTTCCTGCTGGCATGTTTGGATGCTTCCTCTCCTGGACTGCATTCCCCTTTTACTCAAGTGAGACAGACCTTTCTCATCTATCTTCCACGTTTTTGGGGCTAGAAGATTGTTTCACCCCATCTTTTTGCCAGCTCTGGTGCTCTAGGATTTGTTTGGGGGCCCCTATTTTGGGGGCCCTATTGTAGGTGAATATGGGAGAGTAATAGTGATTTACCACTTACTCCACTGTCTTGGCTTCCAGAAGCAAAACCTGTAGTTTCTATTACTTTGGCAGCATCAAAAAGCACTTTCTTTCCTAGGTTCTTGAGTGAGGCTCTACTGTATATGTACATATCTGTAGTCCTTTCATTCCTTCAAAAAGCATTAATTAAACATCTACTTATTTGAATTGGTGGGGGGTTACAAAAATAAAGACAAGAAATCCCTGCCCTCAATGAGTTTACTTAATTCATCCTGGGGATACAATGGTTAAATACATTTCTAAATACTTCTTAATTGCACAACGTGGGTACATCAACTAACCTTCCTTCTGGGTGATAGGTGGAGCGTCTGGTATCTCAACTGGGTGGCACAGTGGATAGTGCATTAGTTCTGAAGTAAGGAAGATCTGGGTTCAAATGTGGCCTTAGATCCTTATTTGCTCTGTTCCTCTGGGTAAGACAACCTCAGTTGCGTCATCTGTAAAATGGAGACTATAATAGCTCCTACCACCCAGGAGAGTTGTGAGATAATATTTGTAAAGTGCTTAGCACAGTGCCTGGTATATAGTAGCCATTATATAAATATTAGGTGTTATTTTTATCATCCTCATTATTTAGCCTAAATGACCTTTTAGGTCCCTCCTCAGTTGAAATATAAGACAATAATAACATAATTTGAAGAGGCATAGAACACTAATAATGAAGAACATCAGATAAGACTCCTTGTATGTCATAGGCAGAACCTCTGGTGCGGGGAGGTGGGGGGGACTTGTAGAAAGCTAAGGATTCTAAGAGGTAAGGAGAGAGTGTGTGCATTTCAGGCATAGGGGACACTTTAAGGCATAAAGATCATTTTGTAATTTATAGAACTACTTCCTGACTCACCATGGAGGAAATAAACAGATCCATTACTTGGTTTTTCTATAGTAAAGGAAGAAAATGGCTGTGGAATTATACCAAATTGTTTAGCCGCAACCATTTTCTTCTGTATTAAGTTTGTCTACCCAGAGCCAGAGAGAGATAGGGTAAACACAGATGTAAGGACCTAGAGTCAGAAAGGACTTTAAGGCTCATCTAGTCGAACTCCTTCATATTATGGAAGAAGAAATTTAAGGCTCATAGAGTTTAGACGACTTACCCAAGGTGACGCAGATAGCAACTGGCAGAGCCAGGATTTGTCAAAAATTGAGGTCCTACAGCTGCAAGCTCAGCATTCTTTCCATGGCACCACACTGTCTTTCAAACACTTGTTCCAGTGACAAAATAGCAGGAGGTTTTGATCTGTACAAATCCTGTTACAGGAATATATGATTTAGAGTTGGAAAAAATCATAGAGATCACTAATCCAGTTTCTCCTCCTCCTCCACTTCCTCCTCAACCTCCTCTTCCACCTCTACCTCCTCTTCCTTCCTCCTCCTCCTTCCCTCTCCTCCTCTATCTCCTCCTCCTCCCTCTTCTTTTCTCTTCCTCCTCCTCTCCTTGCTTCTTCTTCTCCTCCTCTTCCTCTTCTTCCTCTTTCCCATTTTACCTAGGTTTAATGGGCACTTATGGATCTGATCCCACTGCTGATCAGCTTTGACCTGCTCTGTTTCTGGCCTAAGCCTATTTATACTCCACCTTAAGCACCAATGCTCCCCACTATCCCCTTTCAGAGTGAGGGCTCACCATATTAGTACTGGAATTAGTGAGGACACCCAACCAGCTCTAGCCTTACCGAAGCTCAGAGAGATCCACCACCCTCAGCCAAGCAGTAGCGGGAATTAGAGACAACTGTGACTGGCCCCCTTATTTCACAGACAAGAAAACTGAAGTCTAGGTGGGGGAAGGTACTTGTACAAGCACACAAAGGTAGTATAGATGAAGCAAAGTTGTTTGTTTTTTTTTTTACATCAAGATGGAAACACAGGGCTCTGGTTCTGCCATCTAAAACCAACAATGTACATGTTTATTCCTTGGCATTTGCCTGCTGCATTGTCCACATTACCACCTAAGTGATCCTGACAGAGCATTACTAGGAATTTGGGTACCTGAATCGAGCAACCTGCAACATGGCTTCACATCAACTTTGCAGTTGTATAATGGGAAAATGGTCCAAGAAGTAATTAAGATAAATTCGGTTGAACAGAAGGAGATGGGAGATGAGTTGGTTAATATAATGACTTCTATATTGCTGAAGGAGAGCATGTACTTAAGTTTTCCACATTTGAAAATTCAGTGGCCTAGGACAACAGCCCAGTTGTTCTGCCATATTTATTGTTCTGGTTCACAAGGCCTTTTCTTTTAGTAAATGAGGAAAGATGGGCAAATAAAAAGATAACATTTGGCCCTGCAGAACAAAATGCATCCTTGAAGGATGTCTTCTTGTAAAAGATCTCCTATACTTCCATTGGAAACATACAGGATCCTATGATAGTTATGGCTAATAAGTTGAATTCGTTCAACAATTTATTGACTATGGACCTCAAGTGAGGCATTGAACAGATGTTTTTCCAAGTTGTTTGCAAGTTCCTCACAGCAGTTTTGCAAAGATAACAACAATCCCCTTTCCTTTCCCCTTTCCTGAGAGCTAAGTGGAGTAGCAGATAGTGGATCTGTTGTCAGAAAGCCCTGAGTTCAAATTTGGCCTCAGATACTTACTAGCAATGTGACCTTAGGTAAGTCACTTAATTTTGTTTGCCTTAGTTTTCTCAACTGTAAAATGGAGATAATAACAGCACCTACCTCACAGGGTCGGTGTGAGGATCAAATGAAATAATATTTGTAAAGTGCTTAGGGTGTCTGACCCATAGTAGGCATTTGATATGTTTGTTCTTCCCCCTTATTTTTCTTTGATTCCTTTCCTTTCCTTCCTCTGCCTCTCCTTTCTTTTCATCTTTTTTTTTCCTTTGTAAGATACTCCTTTTCCTCAGTTCCCTGTGCTAGGATTTAAGAAAGAAAACAATGCCCACTTATGAAATACGCCAGCCTAAAAGAAAGGCACCACTTTGTTTATCACTTCTTACACTGGACGGTTGGAGTAAGGGCTGCGCTTGACTGTCAGCATAGTCATCTGCTGTACCAGGCAGCCCCTCCAGCACCACTGGAGACAGCCAGAGGGAACTCCCCTCTCATGCCCAGGCACTGCAGAAGCCATGCCAATCTCTTGCTTCCCTGCTGAGACAGCCAATGAGAGCACCAATTAGTGCAAACTGTGATGTGGAGATGGGTCCACTGAGGACGAACCCCTCCCTGACTAGCATGGCAGAGGCCATCCATACGGCCGTCAGATGTCTACAGTTTTCCATCATTCATGACCCACTCTGGAGTGCTTCCCCCATACTTGGCCCAGCCCCAGTCTGTTTCCAGCAATTTCTTCCCCAAATCTCCCAGGAATCAGAGTATCCCCATGACCCCTTTGCCCTTCACTCCCTCCAATCTTTTTTATGAAAGGACACGATGAAGAACAGAATATTTGACTCTTTTAATCCAAAAGCAGGACTCTATACTATAAGAAGCTCTTTAAGAAAACAAACCTATTGATTTCTATTTCTACCCATTCTGTTTATATTCACATAAGAGAACACTGAGTGGGAGAATGACCTTGCCATTTTTATGGATGTCTTGTTCAGATCACAGAGTCAAAAACTTGGAACTGAAGGGAACTTCAAACATTGTCTACTCCAAACCCCTCATTTTACGGATGAGGAAACAGACCCAGAGCGATAAAAGTGACTTGCTAGTCCAGTCACACAGGTAGTGACAGGCAGGATTTGAATTCAGCACCTGATAAAATTAGAGATAGCATATCCTTCCTTTGACTCACGGTATTTGAAAGAGAAGTTGCTTTACAGCATTCCATTCTGTGTAGTCAAGTCTTGTAAAACTGATTGCAGAATATCTGAAACTACAGGGTCTAGTCATAGTGATTTTGAAATATTAACAAATTTGTTATCTTGGTACAAGAGATGCCTTTCCAGTGTAAGCTTTTATAAAAGGGTACTTTATTAAATGATGGTACATGTTTTCTGCTTTTTTTAAAAAAACAATCCACTCTTGATTTGATCAATTTTAATAGGGATGATAATCCAAAAATTCTTTCTATAAGGTTCTAGAATCTATGACATGGCTTGAGAAAGAGAGAAGAAAAACTGTCATCCTTGTTTAAGTGTTCTATGCTCCCAATAGAATGTAAACTCTGAAGGCAGAAACTATTTCATTTTTTTTAATTTTGTGTCCCCTGAGATACAGGGTGGCATGGTGGGTAGAGAGCTTGCTTTGGACCCGGTTTCAAGTTCCACTTCTGGCACATACCCAGTGTGTGAACCTGAGCCAGCTATTTAATCCACATTAATGTCCTAGCCAACTCTGTAAAACTACAAGTTGTGGAGAAGATGCCCTCCTGCGTTGGTAGAGGGCAATCTGTGAGTTACCTATACCAGTAAAAACTCACTATCCCTAATCATATTCCTATCTCTAACCCCTAATATTTAGCATAGTACCTGACAAATATTGGGTGCTTTAAAAATTCTTGTTCTTAGATTAATGATTAGAGTAATAAAAATTATGAATATACATTATCACTGAGGAGGGTAATATTTTAGTACGATGTGGAGATTTGTTAACAGTTGTCTTAGGATTAGAGTTGGGCCATTTCCAGTCATCTTGATCAATATATGGCCACTGGACCCAAATGGCTCTGAAAGAGAAAGTGAAGCTGGTGACTTTGTACAGCCCTCCCTCACTCAAATCCAATTCAGTTGCATGTCATGGCATCATTTCCCTGATCTCATGGTCCTCTTCGAGAATGGAGGATGAACTACAACCACAACCTTAGGATTAGAAATAAACCATAGATAACCAGCCACTCAGAGGTAATCAAACAGTTCTCTTTGTATAAAATCAGGCCTCTGTAATTTTCCCTAATGGACTAAAGAAGAGAATACAAAACAGTAGATTAAAAATAATTTCCATTTTACATAGGAATTAATTTTCATATATGTGTGTGTATATATATATATATATGTATATGCCCCTTCCCATCCTTTTGCAGATTTGCCTTTCAAATTATCAATAAATCAACAGGTATTTATTGTACACTTCCCTTGTGCACAGAATAGTGAGGGCTCCATAAAGGGATTTGGAAGAAACACAGTACATAGTTTCTGCTTTCAGAGATCTTCCAATCTCATTGGGTAGACAAAAGTAAAGTATGAAATAATAGAGATATCAAAGAACCATATGATTATGTGTTTGAATGTGTGAATAAAGCCCACACATTTGATGATGGTACTGTTGATAGTGGGAGCCTAGCATGTGCAGAGCAAATGACGCCTGACAGAAGACATTTTTTTACATTGCACTATCCTTGGATATTGGCCTTTATCTGTTACATTACAGATTCATGGTATTTCTTGGATAGAAAATATAAAAGAGATGTAAGATAAAATTGCATGACTTTGTACTATTCAACTTCCAGTTATGGACATCACCTCCCTAGGCTGGTGACAATTTTCTCACATCCTAACTAGCCATACACTGGTACCACCAAACAACAACAATAACAAAAATAAAAACAGACAAAAGAAACTTCATTGGGCAAAGTGAAGGTGTAAACTGACCTCTCTGCATCTAGAAATTCCTGATCTGAACAAAGATAGTATTACTCTATAATAAACCTATAATTATTCTATGGGACTTTTAAAAATTCTGTACAGGCTGTCTTTTTTAGATAATAAATTTAAATACAGGTACTAGAAGCATATATTTTTAGAACTGGAAAAGTTCTTAGAAATCATCTAGTCAAGTTACAGATGGGGAAACTGAGGCCGTGAAGGGAAATGATTTGGTCAGTGCTACAAAGCTAACCGACTAGTGGCTAACTCAGGATCATAATTTGCACCTCTTAGTCCTAGTAGACAGCTCTTGAAATTTATCTTTTAAAAATAAAATTCACTTTATATGCTAGAGTGTCATATTCAATACAAAAAATGCTTAAATTCTGCCCAGATACTGAAATGTGGGTTTGGGTATAGCAGATGCTTTTCCCATCACCACCAAAGACATGTTAGCAGGAATTCCTCATCTCTTCTCGTTAGTTGGGGACAACTTCTTTGTAGTGGTGGGTTTTTTTTAGAGGCCTCATCATTGCAATACAATAATTTGACAAGGCAAGAAAGAAAGGGTGCTCTAGGAGTAAAACATGGCAAGAGAAGAGACGTGGAAACACTGCAAAATCGCAGAAAGCTAGAGTTGAAAGTAGACTTAGAGTTCATATAGATCAACTTCCTTATTTTTGGAGAAGCAAAATGAAGCCTTGAGGGGTTACATAATGATCATGAAGCTACCATAGAGCCAGGATTTGTACAAAGGTATTCTTTTTTTATTAATTTTTTATTTGTTGTTTATAACACTCAGTTTCGCATGTTTTTGAGTTCCAAATATTTTCCCCTCCCTCCCCTTCCCTCTCCCCCCAAGACAGCATGGAGTCCCATATATGTTCTACATATACCTTTGCATTAAACTTATTTACACAATAGTCAAGTTGTTAAGAAGAATTATGACCAATGGAATTAATCATTAGAAAGGAGAAACAAAACCAAAAAAAAAGAGAGAGAAAAGAGAGAGAGTGAATAGTTTGCCTCAATCTGCATTCAGACTCCATAGTTCTTTCTCTGGATGTAGATAGCTCTTTCCATCATGAGTCCTTGTACAAAGGTATTCTAATTCCAAATCTAGAAGGTAAGAACATTTGTGTTGGTGGAGAGAATGATCAGGGCTATTGGGGGAGATTAAAGAAGTCAGACACTCTAAGACACTCTAGTGATGTAGAAGGTGGAGAGCCTAGCAGGGGTGTCAAAGGGCTGCACTTGAGGACCTAGAGAGCCACACAAGACCTCAAGACCGCAGGTTCCCCAACCCTGCACCAATCTAAGAAAATTATAGTAGCAACAATTCACAATCATATTGTATTTTAAACTTTGAATAAGTTGCTTTAATTATTACATTATAATTATTATTACATATTATTATATAATATATTATATATACTATATAATCTATATATTATATTATATAATTATTACATTATAATAATTACAATTATTAATTATCACAACAACCTTACAAGATAGGTTGTATAGCTATTTCTATCTGCATTTTACAGATGAAGAATTAAGGCATAAGGAAGTTAAGCAGCTTGAAGTAGGTCACACAGCTTATGTCAAAGTTAAAATTTTCGCTCAGGTATTCTGACTTCAAGGTCAATGCTCTTTACATTGTACCCTACTGTGATGATGAACCTCAGCTACTGTATTTTTGAGCCTATGGCCAGGGGATGCATAGGGGGCCTGTGGACATACTCTAAGGACAGAGCTTTCTATCACCTCTCTGTAGGTCCTTGAAAATGGGCAGGGAGAGAGATTTGGCTATGAGTCCTTATCTGACTGCTGGATCTCCCAAGACCAGAAGCAGGTACCTTGCTGCAGCTATGATGTCCTCTGTAACAAGTGACAAAACCAGAGATACGGAAGTCCTCATCTCAAATTTTCAGTTAGTCCAAGGGTTTAAGAAAGCAGAGGATGTTGAGAAAATCAGAAGTGTTCATGGAGGAATAAATGACAGTGATCATTGGGAATGTTTGAGACAAACAACATTCCTACATTGTAGTGAGACGTATCTTCAAATCAAAGAAATAACAATGGGACATTATAGCACCTAAAAGGCTCAGGAGATTTTAAATCATTAAAACCAGACAGTGGCATGGTGTGTTTTCTATCTTGAGATAGTGGGTATATATTTCTTCTTCTTCTCCTCCTCCTCCTTCTTCCTTCTTCCTTCTCCTCCTCCTCCTCCTCCTCCTCCTCCTCTTTCTCTTCCTCCTCTTTCTCCTCCTCTTCCTTCCTCTTCTTTTTCCACCTCCTTTTCCTTCCATCCTTTGTTACTTCCTTCCTTTCTTATTCCCTCCCTCCTTCCTTCCCTCCTTTCTCCTCCTTACTAGTTATGTAACACTAGATAAATAATTTAATTTCTGCTTATCTCAGTTTCCTCTGCTGTAAAATGGGGACAATACTAACACCTATCATGAAGGATTGTTGTGAGGATAAAATGTGAAAATATTTGTAAAGCACTTTGCATAGTGCCTGGAACATAGTATGCACTATATAAATGCTTATAACTTCCCACTTTCTCTTCCTCCTCCTCCCATACCTATCAGAATAGGAGCCCCAAAAGATAATAAATCAGAAAGAAAAGTAGGAAGACCAATAGGACATGGAGGGGGTGAAAGAAAATATGTAAAAGAGGTGGAAGAAAATAAAGAGAAGGAAGGAGAAGAAATAAAAGAAAGGGACAAAGATAAGAAAAAGCTAACAAAGGAAAAAGAAAGGAAAGAGAAAGAAAAGAAAAAGAAAGGAAGGAAGAGAGGAAAGAATAGAGGAAAGGAAGGAAGAAGGAAAGGAAAGAAGGAAAAAAATAAGGAAGGGAGAGAGGAAATTATGGAGGAAGGAAGAGAGAAGGGAGGAAGGAAGAGAGGGAGGAAGGAAGCAAGGGAGAAGAAAGGAAATAAAAGATTACTGTAGGGCAGTATTCTCAGCCCCATGGTGTGATATTCAGTATTAGATTTAGAGGCTGAGGATCTTGGCAGGACTTCCATTTCCACTGTTTCCTACCTTAATGACCAATAACAAATCACTTAAACCCTTTAGACCTCAGTTTTCTTCACTGAAACATTGAGAATTGGACTCAATTGTTGCTGACTCCAAATGGATGTTCTTCTGAAAAAGAAATGCTTTTTATTCAACAAATAGTATAGAAAATATTGTCATATAAGCGATTTTACATGTTATCTCATTTGATCATTGTTATAGACCCATGAGGTGGACAGAGTATTGTTAAAGCCTATTTATTTTATAGTTGAGGAAACAGGTTAATTTTAAGGTCCCATGGTCAGAATTTGGACTGGAACACAAGTCTGATTTTTAGTTCAATGTTCTATTCACAATATCAAATGACAATCTTTTAATATTAGAATTGTGATATTTTAATTAATTGCATAAAAGCAACAAAAATCTTTTGTTGGTGATGGGCAGCATTTGGAGTTAGGAAAGCTCAAATCTTCCATCTGACAGTTTCTAGCTGTGTGACTGTAGGCAAATTGCTTAACCTTTCTGATTCTCAGTTTCCACATTTATAAAATAAGGATAAAGATATTGTTCACACCTACCCCAAGGGGTTGCTAACTAAGATAATAAATAGCTCTTCACAAAATTTAATTTTCATATGAGTGTATATTATTGTTTTTGTTAATAATGAAAAGTAAGATAAAATTCATTATATACTATTTTATTTATAAGTGCAGCCAGGTGGTGAAATGGATAGAAGTCCAGGCCATCTTCCTGAGTTCAAATCTGGCCTCATAAATTTACTAGCTGTGTGACCCTGAGCAAGTAATTTAATCCTGCTTGCCTCAGTTCCTCATCTGTAAAATGAGACTGGAGAAGGAATTGACTAATTGCTCTAGCAGTATTTATTTATGCCAAAAAAATCCCAAATAGGGTCACAGAGAGTCAGGCATGACTGAACAACAACAACATTTTATTCACAATTATTAGTTACTAAATTAATGATAATAAAATATGATTCATAAACAATAAATATCAAATAATGAATTATAAATTCATAAATATGTTTTAGCATGCTAAGGTTACAACATAAATGTAAAACGATAATTACAATAGCACACGGTTAGCTTTTGCATTTCATTTTGTAAAGAAACAAAAAGAAAGGATATTTTTTCCTTCCGGTCATTGATTAAAAAAAGATAATAAATCCATAGGCTTTTCATTTCTAATATTCTGTAAATCTATGAGTTGAATTTATCTTTGGTTTGCCATTTATTTCAAATAGGAATATTTGCAGGACAAGAACTTACATTAATTCAATTTTCTTTTCCTTTTATTGAGCTTCCAGGAAAATTATGTATTTAGTCTGGAAAAACTGAAAAATATGATTTTTTTTTTCGCCAGATGCGTCCATTAAGTGAAACATTGCTCTCTAACTAGGAAAATCTTTTCAAGTCAACTGCTCATTTGGGATTAACAAGACTGCTTCTTGAATATTAACTTAAATCTGAAAGCGATAGTCCAGTCCTGTGATTTTTCTGCCTTCCCTCCCTGGCCCCCCTTTCCTTTTGTGACCATTTTTTGCTGCACCTGCAATTTAATATCTCATTCAGAGCTCATCTGTCTGTGAACTCTGTTTAGTGCAAAGCTTCGCAAAAAAAAAAAAAATCTCTTATTTGACCATGAACTTTCGATGATCTAGTTAGCCGTTACTGTCAAGCATCCCGCGGTCTTTTTGAAAAGCAGGACTTGTCCATGCTGCCCTCTGGCCAACTTCAGTGGGACTAAAATGAGAGCAAGAGCCATCAAACTGCCTGACAGCTTGTCACCAGTGAGGCTCCATTAATTTACACACATTTTCCACTGTTTGGCATCTACTATGATAACTCTTTTCTCTTCCAAGCAGTTCCTGTTTGCATTTAACACTTGGGTTAATTTTCATCAGAGTTTAAATTTAGCCAT
Organism: Trichosurus vulpecula; assembly: GCF_011100635.1. Lineage (NCBI taxonomy): Eukaryota > Metazoa > Chordata > Mammalia > Diprotodontia > Phalangeridae > Trichosurus > Trichosurus vulpecula. The sequence goes on from NC_050576.1 coordinate 122,083,180, forward strand.
CAGTTATTTCAGGGGAGCTGTCAGCCAACATATGGAGGGAGAAGGGGAAAAAAATCCTTCTGAATTTATAATAAAGTGGGATCTGTTGAATGTGAAACAAAAACCAACTGCAATCGAGTGCGGCCCCGGTGGGGAGAGCAGGGTCAAGACAGAATTGCAGAGTGGATTAGCTGTGCTATTCACCAGAGTGGCATCTGAGCACCTCTGGAGCTTCTTGATATATCAAAAAATGATGGAAAGACACAGTTCAATTTGTCCCCCTTTTATAAAGGATAATTAACCTGTCAGTCTTGCTACTTTAACAACTTCATTAAATTGGAGTCGAAATGGGTGCTGAGAAGTCTCGTTTCTATCCAAAAGGAACAACAGAATACTTGTGTAAATGGTTCAAGAGAAAGAAAAACACCCCTCCCGCTTCTTTCCCCCTAACACAGTCTGGTTACCCCCAAATTGAACATGCTGCTTCCAATTATGTCATAATTCTGACTTTACCATGACCTGCACCAAGTAATTTTCTTAACTCAGAAGGCAGAGAAAATCATGTAGCCGCCCAACTCAGACGGGAAGCCAGCACACCATTTAAAAATTGAGGTTATAGGGTTGCAAAGGCTGGTGTGCTGGACTGCTTAAGAACGAGAGTGATGGCACCTAAAGGTGAACAGCATTTCCCATTAATAAAAAGAAATCAAAACAGAACCCTGCCCCAAGAACTTGAAGCCCGATGTGGAGGCAATGAACCAGAGGCTGGCTATTGCACAGATTCTAATATAATGTCTCTTCCCAAGAAAAGATAAAGTAGAACCAAGCCCAAATCATTTAAGTAAAGTTTAAAGCATCATTGGGACTTGAAAACATATAGTCCCTTTCTGTTTAACAAAGCAGAAAACCTAAATTGTTAAATACCTCTGATAGCTGTTTTCATAATTTTTTATAATGAGCATTGTAATTTTCTCCTCAAGAATTCCACTTGGGCACTTTGTGCAAGCTCATACACACAGAATACAATAAAATTTTGTAAAAACAAAGATTCCTTAAAATTATTTGCAAAATGAAATTATGTTCCTTTTATTTAAAGAGGAATTTTTGAGTAATATTAGTAATTTGTTACAGAGCATCAGATGCAAAATAGCCCCCCAAATGTAAAAGTAATCAGGTTACAAGTTAAAATTGGCAATTTGGTTTTGCCATGAGCCACAGGGACATGGGCAGTTATACAGATTTTCAATACAAGGTTATAGTTTTTCCTTTTAATATATTATATACCATACAAAAATACTAGCCAGTTTAAACTCCAAGTTCATATTGACATGGAATATTTTTGCCGTAAGTAAATTCTTAAACGAATATTTTTCTATAGCAAAAAAAAAAACCATATTAGCACTGTGAAAATGAATATTCCTCTCAAAAACCCCACAAATTTTATTTGTCTTATAGAAACCACAGTTTGATGTCTGGACTTGTTTTAGTAGACTTTCTCTTTGACAATTAACAAATACACTTGGTGGGCAGGGATAAAGAAATGAATAACTCTTGGTGACTTAGGTCCTACTTAGACTCCAGTGTTTCTGTGCTGCTAGGGTCTACTTTTAGATAAGGAGACGAACGGGTTTACTTCACTGAAACAACTGATGCGTTTCTTTTGTGAAGAGGTCAGAATGCAGTCTCCTTTTACTCCTGCAAAACAAAATTTGGTTTGTACTCCTGGGATAATTAAAACTGTAGCAGCAAAAAGGGCATCGACTTCACAGTTAAAGACTCATGCTCTTAAAGTGCCATGCTGTTTGCCCCTCACACTATCACGGCGAGGACTTTTTTTCTTTAATAAAAACTGCATCATTTAATGAAAATTATGGTCATTTTTAATGCGCCTAAAAACCCACTGTTTTTTTTTGTATCCAGAGACTAATACTAGATAGTTTGTGTTTAAATCTGGAGTATACAGTCCTTATTTTTTTTTAATTTGGCTAAGAATTGTCTTTGTCATAGAAAAGTTGATGTGTGTTTGTTACTTTTCCAAAGGACTGCCTGGTAAATGGTAGATTTTCCTAAACTTGCCTCTCTATTCCAATAGTTATTGATCTAGCATATTTGATTCACTTTAACTTAGACCTCTATATGCCTTTGCAGGAAGGAATTAAAAACTTAATTACCCATTTCTCAGTGCTGTCTTATAAAGGAGACCTAAGATCCAAAGTAGCAACTGTTCTTGCCACTGGTGGTTTTCCACATTGAATGCCAAACCCCACGTGGAGAACTGGTTGTCGGGTCACTTTCAAAGCACTGACATCCCACTTTTATTCATATGTATATAGAACTTGGCATGTTTTCTTGCTGTTTCTTTAAAAAAAGGGCCCAAAGGCCATTGAGATTAGATATCAGCTTCTCTAAGTATCACCTACTCAAGCAAAAGTCTGACACGGGTGGCACTGGAGGCATCAGAAGAGTAAGTAATCCTGACTCCTTACGTTGGGTGATTGGAAATATTGTGAAGGAGAGATTTGTTGGACTCCTGTGATATAGAAATGAAGTGAAGCAGGCATGAGAGAGATTATTTCATGATGTAGATCTTAAGATTCCAATTACTATTAGCAAGTCTCAGAGGGTATTTTTTGCAGCGGATCAGAACCTAATTAGGAAAAGAAAAATCCAACCTCAAATCCAAGAAGATACAGCATCTAAAAATATACTGCCACTGCCTAATATCTGCAAATGTTGCTTAATGGCTGACTTGTCTTCAACTTTTTAGATATATGTTTCATGACTAGTATGATGAGGTTGTCAGTGGGCCTCTCATCTTGAATGATAAGAAAAATACAATTGTAACTGAAATATAGAAATGATGATTTTAAGCCCAAAGCAAGTAGTTAAGTACAGAACCAAACAAACATTGGTGGGTGGTTCAATTTAATTTTTTAACCGAATGCTTAAATTACCTCTGATTTAATCCCTATAATTTAGTCATTTTGTGATTATAGGTCAACCCTGCATTGGCAATGGTGCTTTTCATTTAAGGGGCAGAAATAGTTTTTTCATTAATGACCTTCAAATTTGCAGTTGCTTCATTCTGATGTAAAATTGTCAATGAAGCATAAACATAATTAGGGCTTCTGATAATGTCTTCCATATTGTAATATCTAGAAAACATTTTCTGAAAACAATTTTATAACGTCATTGTTAAGGCTAGGTCTACAAAGTTGTAACTGCATAGATAATTAAGGGCAAAACATTGGTTGTAGCCTAAATTACACAGATATTTGAAGCCATAAAAACCCAGTACCATCATTCCATTGTTTTCCTCTTTTCTTTACCAGGAAGCAATAGACAAGTGGCACGGTGGACCTGGAGGCAGGAAGACTTGAGTTCAAATTCTGCCTCTAACACTTACTAGTTGTGTGTAATCCTGGATAAGTCACACAAGTATTGTTTGCCTCAGGTACTTCATCTGTAAAATGGGCATAGTAATGATAACACTCTCCACCCGGGGTTGTTGCAGGTATAACAACAAATGAGACTTTGTAAAGGACTATATAAATATTAGTTGTTGTTGCCGTTATCATTATTATTATAGCTAATAGACAAAACTGTCACTAATTGAATCTTGTGGCAAAAGTTACGCCTATGCAAGCAAAGTGAAGAACTTCATTTAATTAAAATGATCTGATAGAGGCGTTGAGGGCTCAGTTACTTATTTCAGATACACTTGTTTTGGTCTTTCATCATTCTGCCTTTTACTTTATGTGTATAATTCCATCCTGTGGAGTAATCTGCTTCAGGCCACAGGGACAAACAAGAACTAAGGATTCTGGAGGGAACCGGGGATTGGCACTGGATCCAATACAGACAATAGTAAGGGAACATTTCCTTTCCCCATCTTCTGAAGTAAAGATATTTTGAATCAGGTCATCAGATCTCCCAAGTGTGGTATTATGGTTTGGAAGTCAGTAACTAATCTCCTTTTTGGTGCTGGAGGTTATGCTGTATCTCAAGTAACATAATCCCAGAGATAAGAGGATTTGAAGCTCTTTCCAAGAGGAAATGGATATGTGTTGATCAGGAAAGTGCAGTTAGAGAATTCTGCCCTTCTTGCACTGGTCAGAAGTCAAATAAAGATGGCATAATTAGCCTACATAATTGTATGCACTTCCTAGAGTATATAGTCAATACGGTAAATACTTTAAGACTTGGTGTTGAGGCATGAAACTGGTTTGAGAAAGCCTGGCATTAGTGTTGGATGTAGCCATTAAAATGCACTGACTTCACAGATCATCTTCGGCATTAGATTGTGAACCCCTTGAGGGCAGAGCCGCTGTTTTTGCCTTACTTTATGTCCCCGTCTTTTAACATAATTTCTGACAGGTTATAAATGATTAAGAAATGTTTCCCAACTAACTTCTGACTGACTTTAATTAAGCCTTGGCTTTAGCTAAATATGAAGTTCTCTTGTTTAAGTAAATATATTTCTGCCATTTAGAAGGTGTGAACTATCAGTTCTCCAGTGCTTTAATATTTCCAAAGCCCTTAAGCTACTTTATCTCGTTTGATCTTCACGACAGCCTCGTGAATTAAGGACTATTATTAATGCCTGTTTCACAGCCTGAAAGAAGTTGGGACTTGCCCAGAGTCACACAGCTAGTAAAATGTCAGAGGCAAGATTTGATGGAGGTTAATCCTAACTTCAAGTCTGGGTGTGGAATAAGATAGAGTATTAATACTATGGCTCTGAAATAGCTGCTTTTTGTCACAATATTTAGGGAATTCCTGCATTTGGATGTGATGAGGTTGTATTTCCTCTGTGTTTCAGGTAACCCCTGGCCAGTTGCCGGAATGTACTACATCTTCAAATCAATCTAAGTAAGTCTAAGAAATGTTTTGGAAGCACCTACTATTTGCATTCTAGTCTTGAGGATAGCAAAGGAAAGACCAGACAGACTCTGCCCACCAAAGAGCTTACATTCTACTCAGAGGACACAATTACACAAATACATGTAAGTAATTTGATGAGGAAAAGGGGGCTCATGACAAAGAAGCTTTAAAAAGGACATTTTCATCTGCACTAAACGTTCCAGGATGATATGATTCTCAAAGGCAGAGATAAGTTTGGAGGAATCCCAAGCGTGGAGGATGACTTGTGCTGCTGCAGGGGGTAAAGATGGAATGAGAAGTTTGGGAAACATGTCATAGTCCAGATTGGCCAGAACGTGGAGTGAACAAAGAGGAGTACTGTGAAATAAGGCCGTGAAAAGGAGGGGCTAGTGAGATTATAGGGAACATTTGTTGCCAGGGTGAGCAATCTCTATTTAATCCTAGCAGCAATAGAGAGATGCTGAAGTTTTTTGAGCTGAGAGTGACAGAGCAGTGGGAAGGAAGGGAGAGAAAGGAGGGAGGGAAAAAGGAAGGATAAAGGAAACAAGCATTTATTAGATGCTTGCTTTGGGCTATACCCTGTGCTAAGCACAGGGGATACAAACAGAAACAAAAAGGAAGATAGAGTCTGCCCTTCATGTGTTTACATTCTGATGTAGGAAGAAAACACATAAAGGAAATCTAAAAGCAGCAGGGAGGGAGGTGAAGGCATCCCCAACTGGGATATGGCTTTGAAAGATCTGAGCTGGGAAGGGAATCAAGGCTGGGCTTTAATCTTTTTAGCTACTAGATACCTTGTATTTAATCTGTATGTATTTTGTATTGACTTCCAAATGGTCAAGTTCTTTCCCTAATAGAATGTGAGCTGCTTGAGAGCAGGGACTGATTTACTTGGTCTTTGGATTCTCAGTGCCTAACACAATGCCTGGTAGGGGGATAAGGGGAAGGGAATATGCATTTATATGGCACATACTATGTGCCAGACACTCTGCTTTATAAATATTATCTCATTTGATACATAATAGGAGCTTAACAAATCAATTAGGTGAATTGTATCTCCCCAGTGCCAACCAGAACAGATACTTAATAAATGTGCATTGAATTGAGTTGTAAGATTTTAGTTAATTGAATTTTCTAGTTTTTGATGCTAAGCCCTTTTCTCTTCCAACCATGTTATGCTTTATTGTGGATGTAGATAATCTAGAAGATTCAAATTATATTCATACTGACTCTTAGACATCCTCCTGAATTTGTTTTTTGTTTTGTTTTGATAAGATCTTTGGTGTCTTAATTTCCAACCCCCATTTAATTATATTTTTGAAGGTCCTGGCTTGTTGGTTTCTACTTGACTGAGGTTTAAACCCCACATAATTTTTTAATCAAATGTCTGTTTTACGCGGCAGCTAGGTGGCGCAGTGAGTAGAGCACCGGCCCTGGAGTCAGGAGGACCTGAGTTCAAATCCGAGCTCAGACACTTGACACATGTACTAGCTGTGTTAACCCCGATTGCCCTGCCAAAAAGCAAAAAAAAAAAAAGTCTGTTTTGAGTTTTCTTAATATTCTAAATACAATCCTATGCCTCTTTTATCACGTGTCTTTTTCACACTTATTTAATTGTTGTCAAGGTGTTTTTCAGTTGTGTCTAATTCTTCATGACCCTATCTGGGGTTTTCTTGGTGGAGATACTGGAGTGCTCTGCTATTTCTTTCTCCAGATCATTTTATAGATGAAGAAACTGAGGCAAACAGGATTAAGTGACTTGCCCAGGATCATACAGCTAGTAAGTGTGTGAGACCAGATTTGAGCTCAGGTTGATGAGCCTTCCTGACTCCAGGCCTGGCACTCTATCTACTGTACCACCTAGCTGCCCTTTCATACTTATACTATCTACATAAAAATAACAAGTCAATAACCTGCTAGCCTCACATTCCAGGTTATAGAGAAAATCAACATCTAATTAAATATACTGTCTCTTTGATTACACTAATCAGAAAAGAAATGGTGTTTTTCTTGCTTTTCTCTTACCAGACAGGCAAATGCTGGGCTGGCTCCAATCAAGTGGACAGCATTTATTTGGAGTGTTTAAAGGCAAATAATTGTTTTTAGTTAAAACATTAAATCTTGAATACAATGTGGATAAAATCTTGCACAGAATGATTTTACATTATTTTTATCAAAGATAAATACAAAGCGATGATTTATCTATCGTACAGGGTGAAATAAAAAAAATACAGGTATGTTCATGTAGAAAGAGAGAAGTTGGTAGAATGCCCAGATGCCCTCAGCAGCAGCTCTAATTAAGTTCTTTTTGTACAACAATGGCAAGAAACTGATTTTAAAGTGAGAAAACAGTTATTTAGCACCATGATTCTAGTGTTTTTGAAGTTGTGACACTGTTTCACTATTTTTCTTGTCACACTTGACATCTAGCTCCTCTTCCTAAAAATATCGGAAGTATCATGGTTCAGTGGGAAAAGCCCTCAATTCAGACTGGTGTTAAAACCAGCTTCATCACTTATTGCCCTAGTGGACTTGGACAAATCAGTTAACACCTGGGCATCAGTTTCCTTATCTGGAAAAGAAGTGGGTTGGGACTAGATGGCCCTTTGGTACCTTTGAGCTCTAGAACTACAATCCTGTGGTGAGATAGATAGATGGATGAGTAGATAGATATCACATCTGATATGTATTTACCCATCCACAGGTTTGATTATAGATATCAGACCTCACATCTATCTACCTATCCATATCTATCTATAGTTAGCTACCTAGCCATGCATCCATCCATCTGTCTATATCCATCTCCATTTCCATATCTCCATCTCTATTTCTCTGTTTGCATCTTTTCAAAGAGGCAAGCATGATGGAGTTGTTGTTTGTCTTCATTCTCGAAGAGTACCATGGCATCAGGAAGGTGATGCCATGACTTGCAAGTGAATTGGATTTAAGGGAGAGAGGGCTGTGCAGTCACCAGCCTCATTTTCTCCTCTAGAGCCAGATGGGTCCAGTGGCAAGATATAGATCAGGATGACTGGAGATGGCTCCAGGCAAGCATGATATAGTAGATAGGAAGCTAACCTTGAAGCCAAAAAGATGTTGATTCATATCTTACCTCTTACACATACTGTATGACTCTGGACAAGTCATTCAACCTCACTGCCCACGGCCAGTAGCGTCGAACTACAATAGAAATAGATCCTTGTGGGCTCCATACTGAATTAGAAAACCACAAATTAATGTTATTGATATAGTATATTTCTTTTTTCTGTTAAACATTTCTAAATTACATTTTACTTTGGATCTGACCACAAATAGGAGTTTTGGGCCACGTGCAGCCTAACCAGAGTTGGATGACTAGACAACCCTTTGAGACTCTAGGTCACAGAGAGGGTGCTGTCTTGCATTGCTAGAGGGAGTCTCTTCATCCAAGAGTTCTGTACACCAATGAAATAACAGGCCCACTCACTATCCCTATGCATCTTTTTAAAATTAAAGAAAATGAAAGTGACATCGATAAACTACAGATTGTCCAAACAAGGGCAAAAAGGGTAAAATTCTTGATAAAATCAGTTTGGTTGAAGGAACAGGGGACTTTTAACCTGAAAAAAAAAGACTTGGTGGTGGTGGTGGTGGGAGAGTGGTGATGATAATTCTTTTTAGACCTTTGAAGGGCTGTCACGTGGAGGAAAGATCAGAATTGCTCTGTTTGGCCCAACAGGGCAGAATCATAAGCAGTAGGTGGCGGCATTATGGTTCAGTGTAAATAGAGATTTGAAGTCAGCTGTCAGAGGTTCAAAGCCTATCGTTGTCATTTATTATCTACGTAATTTGGAATCAGTCACTTAACTCTTCTCAGCCTCAATTTCTTTATTTGTAAAATGAAAGGATTGGACTAGAATCTAGTCTTGCTCTGAGGTCCCTTTCAGCTCTAATTCTACAAGCCTATAATTTGCAAACAGGCTAATTTTGGGATTGATGTCAAGAAAATGTTGATAATAATTAGAGCTGTCCAACAATTCAGTAGGTTGCCTCAAACGAAGATATATTTCCTTCCTCAGAGACTTTTGAGTTTAATCTTAAGGACCACTAGTCAGATATAGTGGGGAGTGGATTGGATGAGATGACCCCTAAGGTCCCTTCCAATTTTTAAATTTATGATTCTGTAAATTTTGTTTTGTAGTTTGTTCAGAATTCCACAACATCCTTTGAAGTAACCAGAGGTATCTTTTACTATCACAAAAGAGCTGGAAATCACTGATCCATGACTCTTACCCAAATAAAAGATTATTTGATTGAATTCAGATTTTCAAAAATATCAAACTAGTTTGTATAATCATAACTATAGGGCAAACATCACCAGAAACATCACCACTTAAATGTAATAATTGACATTTACATGGTGTTTTAAAATTTGTAAAGTATTTTATATAGATTATCTAATTTGAGCCTTACAACAATCTTGTTGAGGTGGCTAGTATAGGTATTCATCTTACTCATTTTGCTGCTGAGGAAACTGAGGACAGAGAAGTTGGAACTTGTAACTAGTGAATGGAACTCAAACCCAGGTCTTCCTGACTTGGTGCTATCCAGCACTCTATCCACGAAGCCATAGCCAAAGAAGTTCAGAACATTGATTTTCCCCAAGGCACCAGAATTCAGTATTAATTGGTTTGCCCCAAGGTTCAAAATTCAAGAACCTATGTTCGCATAAAATAGAGACTATTTTCTGCTTCCCTGAGTTGTCCCCAGTGGTTAGCAGAGACAGGAACAAAATTCACCTCCCACAGACATGTCTACTCTCAGAGTTAGCAGTTGTTTCATTGCTTCCCAAGCCGACATACCAGTGATTAAGTGATATGTCCCTAATTAGCCAATATTGGAAATATATTTATATAGTTAACTAAATAAAATTTATGAATTCCAGAGTATTGGGAGAGGGCATAATTGACTCACCCTAAGAAACTAACTTATCCGTTTGTGGGTTTTTAAAAACTCCTCTGCTTAATGTTTTGTGTTTCTTGTTTACTGTGTCTCTCTTTGGCTCCCCCACCCCCACCAGTTTGGAAAAAGAAAACTCTGCATGTGCAGAGAATGATGCCTGTATACTCACCTCATGCTACGGTACTATCATGTTTCTCCAGCAGTTTGCCTGCATATTGAATGACCACATAAGTAATGGGACATTAGGGACTCTTGAAACATATCTAGCTGCGTCCCTCAGCACTTTTCCTTCCATCCCCCTCAGCACTCAGGCACTTAGGCACTCAGTTTGCTCTTCTCCATATGTCTTTTTAGTTTGTGTTCTTATGCCTGCTTCATATGTGCTCCTCCTTCCCCCACCCGACCCCCTACATCTCCATCCTTTTTCAGCATGTGACCTCAAGAGCAGGAAATGTACATCCTCTGGTAAACCTGACAGCACCTGGTCCTGGTCTGGCACATAGCAGGAGCTCAGCAGAGGGTCATTGACTGGTTTCTCATTTTTAACAGAGTCTGCCCACTTAAAAAAAAAAGAGGAAAAGACTGATTATCCAGGTAAGTCTGACTATGTCCTAACCACTAGTGTCCATTATATAGTGTCCCCATACCATTGATAGTTGGCATCCTTCTGAAAGTATCCAAAGCAGCGGTTTCTTCTCTCTGTAAAAAGACAGTGACCCCTTTCCCTCATATAGAGGGAGCAAAAGAACAGCACCTGTAGTGAAGAATGAATATTCTAATGTTTCTGAACCTCTTGGTGAAGGTGAAGGGGGCTTGTTGAAAACATTGCTGTGAGCAGATGGACCCCTGAAACCATCTGCTATCGAAGCAACTAAATGTTCAATGATGCATTACGAAATTATTTAGCTCTCAAAGAGCCTGAAAGTACTTAGTAATGATGGCATCTGTACGGAGAGCAAACAACCTATTTATATATGATCTATCACTTCATAAACTGTTTGGAGACCTTCTTTTCTTAAAGAAGCAGTCATCATCTTGGTCCCAGGTAGAAAACTCTTATCCCCAAGTAATGAATTGAAAGTCTCAAAAATGATATTTAGTCACCACATTGCCTCTTCCCTACTTTTAGTGAAGTAGTTTTTAAAAATGAATCCTGTCACCTTTATTTTCCTTTTCCTATCACATGTTTTGTGATTAATATAAAACTAGGGCCTGTTTGGAGCAATTGACATGGTGCTTATACCATGGCATGATGAAAATCCTCAGTCATAGGCTAAAGTCATAGGATTTAAGGATCATGGATGTAGAATCGTAAGGGACATTAGAGGTCACCTAGTGCAAGCCTTCCATTACAGTGTTCTTCCATTGGAATTAAATTTGTTGGGGCTAGCCATATTTACTTTTGTCTTTATAGCCCTAACATCTAACACAATGCCTTGTACTTAATAAATGTTTGTTGGATTAAGTTGGTGTAAATTTACTGAAATAATTAGGAAACTAAGTAATAGAGAGGTTAAATGACACGTTTCATGACATAAATAGGATGTGAACCCAGCCCCTCTCCAAGGTTACCTTCTTGAAGCCTGTCCATTCCAGCATTCACTAGCTTTAATTTTCCATTTTTCTTTATCCATTGGCTGCAAGTATGACTTTCACTTGGCCCCTTGCTCTCTTCAAACTATTCCATATGTCTCCTCCCTTTTAAATAGCCAGACTCCTAAGGGAGATGGAAAAAGACAACTATCTCTACTTTGTGTCTCTACTTTCTCATCCCCATTCATTTTGAAAACCCTTGAGATACTACTTCCATTCCTATTACTTAACTTAAACCACCCCTCCAAGATCACAAATGACTTCTTTATTGCTAAATTTAATGTCCAATTTTCTGTCCTGTTCTTGACAACTGCAGCATTTGATACTTGAGTCCCCTTTCCATCAGCACACTCTCTCTCTCATAGGGTTTATGACACTACTTTGCCTTGGTTCTCCATCCACCAATGAACCTATTGTTTCTCAGTTTTCTTTGTGAGATCTTTGTCAATATATAGCCCCTTATGCACAGGTGGTATCTCAAGGCTCAGTCCTGTGTTCTCTTCTCTCTATACTCTCTCAGTAATCTCAATAACTCCTAGGGGTTTTGTGATTGACTTCATGTGGATGACTTCAAAATCTACCTATCCAACCCTTCTCTCTCTTGAGCGCCAATCCCACACCTCAAACAACTGGCTAAACATTCTCACCTGGTATCATAGAGTTAAAGCCTGAAGGAACCTCAAGAAACCACATAGTTCACCCTCCCCCTCACCTCCTTCTAATGAGGAAGCTGAGACACAGGAAGATGGAGTTAGTCGTTTAAGGTCACACAGGTAGAAAGAATCAGAGATAAGATATGAATCCAAATACTCTGTAGAGTTAATTCTCTTTCCTCTGTACCTTGCTGTAACTAAGAGAGCCCTCCACGAGCACAGAAGTGATCTCAGGGATGTGCTGTGATTTTTGCAGTGTGATAGAATTTTTCCACATCCTAATCAATAGGAGCTCAGCTGAAATCCTAAGTGTTCAAATTTTTCTTCCTTGTTAGAAGTGAAGGAAAAAATCAACTCCAATCTTTTAATCAAAACTGAAAATCAAGACCTAGTTCAGATACCACCTCCTTCATATATCCTTCCCTTATCCTAACCCTCCCAACCCCAGCTCAAATGCTCTCATAGCATTGGATCATGGGATTTCTTGACCTTTCCTTTTTACTTTTCACAATCTGTTTTGGATTACAGATTTTTGTGTATGTGTCCAACCCACTCCCCCCATCATCCTGTGAGATCTTGAAGGTAAGAAGTGTAACTAAGTTCGTTTTTGTATTCCTTTCTACTTCCTGGACCTAGTTATGTATCGCAACACAGGGCTACAACTGGGCTGTAGTCCTGGCTCTCCCAGTTTACCACCTAAGTGACCTTGTGCAAGTCCATTTATATAACAAATAAGTTATGAGATCCCTGAGGAAAGGGATTATTTTGTTTTTGTTTTACTCTCAGGATCCAAGACACAAAGTAGGTGCTTAATAAATGCTTGTTGATGATGTAGCTATTCTCAGCAATACAGTGATCCAAGACAATCTTGGAGGACTTATGATGAAAAATGCTTTCCATCTCTTGAGAAATAACTGATGGAGTCTAACTGCAGATCAAAGAATTCTTTTTTACTTTCCTTAATTTTTGGTCTGTTTTCTTTTGCAACGTGGCTAACATGAAAATATGTTTTGCATGATTGTACAGTATAATATATTTTCAAATTGCCTTCTCAAGAAGGGAGAATGGGAGGGAGAAATTTGGAACTCAAAATTTTAAAAATTAATCTTAAAAATTATTTTTACATGTAACTGGAAAAATATTTAAAAAATAAATGTTTGTTGATTGAGCTTCAGTTTTTTCATCTATGAAGTGATGGAGCAGGACTAGATGACTTCAATGGCTGCTTCTAGCTCTAAATTTATGATCTAATGACCTCTCTCTTCACCTGACTCCCTCTTAGGTTGTCCATTCATGTGCACAAAGACCACATCTTATTTAAGTTCTTAGCTTCACCTAGCCTCTAGTACAGTACCTTATGCACAAGAGCCACTTAAAAAGTTTTGCTGAATTGAAAGGAAAAAAATCCCACTTCATAGTTTTAGGAGAAATTGTGTTGAAATGAATAGAACTAAAAATATTGGGAAATTTCCCTTAGTGAAATCAGAATCAATAAAAAAATGCAATGTGCAACTGATTCTTTAACACATTCCTACAAAAGCAAAGTCCCTGAAATGCAGGAGATGAATTAAAAGGGAAATCTCTGCATTATGCCTTGCACACGCTCCAAAAACACTCCAGGAGTAAAATCCAAAGCATTCTGTGCCTCTGTGACACATGCTCTATCCCTTCCCTCTCTACCACCTGTCAATCAATCACTAGTCAATCACAGAGAAAGAGGCACAATCAGCCGCTTAACGACAGCCAGATGGCACTTGCTTTTCCTGAACTGTATTCCTAAGTCAGAATCACAGCCCAGAACTAGCCCGAGTTTCCCATCCTGTGCAATAATGAGGCTTTTTTTTCTTTTGTATTCTGTGTAAGCCATAATGCCTCATACTTCTGACAGAATCCCCCCTGTGAACAGAATACTACTCCTCTACACACATCAATTGATTTAGCTCAAAGAAACAAAGAAATCTGGGGTCTTAAAAAACATGAACCCCATCTCCCTCTTCTCCATCAGAGTCAAGAACAGTCATGTGTTAATTAGCTGTGCAAAAGACCCTCAGCTTTAAGGGGCAAATATTCAGCCCCGCTGAATTTCTCCACAGCCATGAGAGGAGCTGGCATCCACATGTAGACTGAGAAGCTTGCCTTCACTCTGGTTTACCAATGCTTTCAACCTTGACCTAAAAGGAACACCTTTTCTGGAAGTGACAGGTAATTTAGCCTTCTTGCTAAGTTCTGGGGCTCTCTTGCAGTGAATTATGTATGGTACTTCTATGATACAGACATCTGTCCACTGAGGACCAAACCAAAGCTGATAGATTTCTCTTAAAGACCTTAGATTAGATATAAACTCCCCCCCACCACTCCCAGAGTCTTAGCCACAATGCCAATCACTGTTTTCCTCTGAGTGTGATTTTAAGCATCATAGGAAGGGTAAAACAAACTGAGCCACATCTGCCTGAAAATGGACTTGGATCAGCTGGTCCTAACCTGTTTATGCAGCTACGTATACATATGGAACTATGAATGATGTAAAGCATCTGGGGCTTTTCGGTACCATGGAAAGAGCATTGCTTTTGGAGCCATAAGGCCTGAGTTTGAATCTTGGTTCTGCCACTTGATACTAAATGTATGACTTTAGATACACATTTTCTTTAAAAAGTAATTCATTAATTTTTAGTTTTCAATATTCACTTTTATAGGATTGTGAGTTCTAAATTTCCCTCCTCCCTCCCCAAGAAGGCATGCAATCTCATATGGGCTATACATGTGCAATCATATTAAACATACTTCCACATTAGTCATGTTGTGAAAGAAGAATAAGAGCAAAAGGAAAAAAAAACACAAGAAAGAAAAAACAAAAAAAGAGAAAATAGTATGCTTTGATCTGTATTCAGACTCCATAGTTCTTTCTCTGGATGTAGATAGCTTTTTCTATCATGAGTCTTTTGGAATTGTCTTTGACCATTGCATTACTGAGAAGACCTAAGTCTATCAGAGTCGGTCATTGCACAGTATTGCTGTTACTGTGTTCAATGTTCTCCTGGTTCTGCTCACTTCACTCAGCATCAGTTCATGGAAGTCTTTCCAGGTTTTTCTGAAATCTGCCTGCTCATCCTTTCTTATGGAATAATAGTATTCCATTACATTCATATACCACAACTTGTTTTAGCCATTCCCCAATTGATGGACATACCCTTAATTTCTTATTCTTTGCCACCACAAAAAGATCTGCTATAAATATTTTTGTACATGTGGGTGCTTTCCCCATTTTTATGATCTCTTTGGCATACAGACCTAGTGGTGGTATTGCTGGGTCAAAGGGTATGCACAGTTTGATTGCCCTTTGGGCATAGTTCCAAACTGCTCCTCAGAATGGTTGGATCAGTTTACAACACCAACAATGCATTAATGTTCCAATTTTTCCCACATCTTCTCCAACATTTATAAGTTTCCTGTTTTTGTCATGTTAGCCAATCTGATAGGTACAAGGTGGTACCCCAGAGTTGTTTTAATTTGCATTTCTCTAATCAATAGTGATTTAGAACATTTTTTCATGTGACTATAGATAGCTTTGATTTCTTTATATGAAAACTTCCTGTTCATATCCTTTGACCGTTTATCAATTGGGAAATGACTTGTATTGTTAAAAATTTGACTCAGTTCTCTATATATTTTAGAAATAAGGCCTTTATCAGAGACATTGGCTTTCTGCTCCCCTTCTAATCTTGATTGCATTGGCTTTGTGTGAAACCTTTTTAATTTAATGTAATCAAAATTTGGATACATATTTATTAAGCGCTTACTATGTGCCAGGCATTGTGCCAAGTGAGGGCACTGGACCTAGAAAACATTCCAGCTGTAGTTCTTTGAGCTTATAAAGCAGGGAAGTGTGTGTGTGTGTGTGTGTGTGTGTGTGTGATTTTTACCAGTTATGTGATAAGTGAGAGATTTACCAATTATGATCAATATATCTTTGTTAACATAGGTCTAGAGAACTGGCTGAGGAACTAAACTCTAAGTGACTTGACTAAAGGCACACAGAGAAGGGGGATTTTGTGTGTGTGTGTGTGTGTGTGTGTGTGTGTGTGTGTGTGTAACAGCAACTTTACAGGTTAGAAATCAGTGTTTTCACAGAAGAACTTCCTAAGCCTCTTGTTGAGAGAAGGTAATTGTGCACATGACCCTCAGTGCTACAGGTCAAAGGACTAAAATTGTAATGTGGTAGACTTTTGGATGCAGTGGAAAAATGGAAATTACTTTTAAGGGAAAAGTTTATTAATTGGTGATGAGCCATCAGGATTCCTCCATGTGTTTTCTGCATTTTCCTTGGGGGAAAATGAGGGCTGTTCTGCACTCAGTATTTACATTATTACTTCAAGTGTTTATAGGAGTTGGGGGATGAGGTGAGAAAGGGATAGTATTATCCACTTTTTTCAGAGCTTGACATGAGGTGTATTTGGAAATTCCCCAGAGTAAACTCCAGGTGATAGTAATAGGTAGCTAGGTGGGCCAGTAGAGAGAGTGTTGGATTTGGAGTCTAGAAGACCTGAGTTCAAATCCTGCCTCAGACATACGCTACCTATATGGCTCTGGGTAAGTCACTTAAGTTCACTTTGTTTCCGGTTTGTTATCTGCAAAATAGGGATATTTTTCTGTCTTCCAGGGTTGTTGTGAGGATCAAAAGAGATAGAATGTAAAGTACTTTGTAGATCTTCCTCCTCCTCCTCCTCCTTCTCCTTCTCTTCCTCCTCCTTTTCCTCCTTTTCTTCCTTCTCCTCTTCCTCTCCCTCTTCTCCTCCTTTTTCTCCTTCTCTTCTTCCTCCTCCTTCTTCTCTCCCCCTTTTCCATCTTCTTCTCCTCCTTCCACTTCTGTTCCTTCTCCTCTTTCTCCTCTTCCTCTTCTTTCTCCTCCTTCTCTTCTTCCTCCTCCTCTCCCCCTTCTCCTTCTTCTCCTCCTTCTCCCCCTTCTTCTGCTTCTCTTTCTTCTCCTTTTCTTCCTTTCTCCTCTTTCTCCTTTTTCCTCTTCCTCCTCCCCCTCCACCTCTTTTTTTCTTCCCCAAAGAGAAAATGAATTTTTTTTGATAACCTTTGAAATTAGACTTGGACTATATAAACCTAAGCATGGGGGACCTGGGCAGTGGGTTACTTCTTGGGAGGTTAACTGAGAATTGTTTTCTTATTTTTTGTTGTTATACTGCTTACATTTGTGTATCTTGATATACTACTTGTTCATAGGAATGAGTTTGCTTGACTCTCTAGCAATCCTAAGAGGTCCCTCAAGGGGGAACCCTTTAAGTGGGAGGAGGGGGTGTGGAGGAAGGGGAGAAGGTGTTATGTATATATATCACACATACACACATATAATACACACACACATATATACACATATACATACATATACATATGCATACACACACACACACACACACACATTTTTGCCTTTCACTGAAGTCCTAGTCCACTGCCTTTCCAGAATGCTAGATCTGGAGTCAATAAGACCTGAATTCAAGTTCAGCTTCAGACACTTACAAGTCATATGATTCTGAATAAAGTCATCTCACCTCTGCCTGTTACAGTTTCTGTAAAATGGTGAAAATAACAGCACATACTTCACAGGATTGTTGTGAAGATCAAATGTAATAATATTTGTAAAGTGCTTAGCACAGTGGCCAGCATATAGTAGGTACTTAATAAATGCTTATTCCCTTTCTTTCTCTTGAAGACTACACCAGTAGAATGTAAGCTTTGAGAGGTCTCACCAAGCAAAGAAAGGAAAGAAAAAAGCATTTATTAAATACTTAAATTAAATTATTAAATATTAAATATGTGCCAGGGACTTGACAAGTATTATCAAATTTGATACCTGGGAGGTAGGAGCTATTATTAATTACATTTTACATTTGAGGAAACTGAGGCAAACAGAGGTTAAGTGACTTGCCCACGGTCATACAGCTAGTAAATATCTTAGGCCAGATTTGAATTCAGATCATCTTGACTCCAGGCACAGTACTCTATTCCTTGTACCATCTAGCTGATTTTAGAATATGCCTGTATATCTCTTATATGATGGCCAGCCTTGTTTCTTTAGATGAGCCAGTTATCCCCTTAAATACGCAGTGATACCTATTTTATGTAACAATTTCTATAAATACGTGCGTCTTATTGGTAGTTTTAAAGTTTGCCACAATACGGTACAGCAGTCTGGTTAGTCGTTTCCACCTTGAGAGAGGCAGTATACTAAGTGTTTCACTGTAATTTGTCAGGGTGATTTGGGGAAGCTGAATTAAAATCCCCAGACTGCTGGAAAACACACAACAATACCAGAATTCTCCTCACAGACATCGCAAGAGGAAATAGCACAGTAAGAACCCAGGATTTGAGGAACAGGGTGAAGGATTTTTCTGATGAGGCCTAATTCTTTCACCACCCAGGAAAAAGGAGAATAAATTAGGGTTCAATCAGAAGGGGGCAGATGTCTCAGAAGGCATCTCTATTTGTCCTGCTCAGTTCCGAGGACTGGCTCTTATTCAGTTCAACCTTTGACACAACCTTTGTTTGGCAGACTGAGGAACCATAGGGAATGTTTCCCATGCAGGGAAATGTAGTAACTTGAAAGAAATCTTTTGAGACTAGTATTGTTATGTAATATGTAGCACCCTAAGAATTGAACTGGGGGAGGATGCAGCAAGAAGCATGGAAGGATATTTTCTCTTTTTTGCTTCTCTGTAAGCAGCAGATTATATTGGGTAGAAATAAGCTGTACCAGGGCCTCACATTTAGCCAGAAACGAGAGGAAAGAGCAGTTCTGCCTCACTCTGTATTTCCATCTCTACTCCAGCAGAGTATGTGTTCCCATTTCTCTTCCCAATACAATTTGGGAAGGGAGATGAGCACCTTACAAGTCAAGGGCAGTCAGGTCTGTATCCATTAAAGATGGGATGTAAATGGGGGAAATCTCCAGTGAGAAGATGCTCTCCACGCACTGAACCACCCCCCCCACTTCCATACACACATTCTCTGTCCTACTGCCAGAGTGCAAGCACAGAATCTCATTAGAAGGCTAATGCAATAAGGGCATGTAGATCCTGAGAATGGGGGTGGGGTGGAAATCAGATTAACTTCATTACTTTATTCTGCACCTCACAGCGCTTCTGCCAGTGGACAATTGCATTAGATCAGAGAGGAGATCAAAAGGCAAAAACTCTCCGGAACTGCTGCTATTCATTGTCTGAAGTAAGAGATTGGGAGTAGAGTGGGGTAGGGGTGGGAAGGTAATTAGAGTGACTTACCATGGCATAAATTACTACATATAACCATGCTCAGTTCTTTTCTTTGCTTCTTTCAGGCCCAGTCCAACATCCTATTTTATGTTCACAGTGGGAGGTTGGGTCCAGAAGACCAAGGTGGTCAGAAAAGGAAAGCTTTTCTTTCTAGTTTGGAAACCTACAGGAAGGCCCTTGAACTCAGTTTGGTATGTCAGCTTAGCTTTTGAAATTTTAAGAAATCCTGCTCCTTACGTAAGATGAAACATGTACACACACACACACACACACATGCGCGCTCACACACACACGCTCACACACGCGCACACACAAATTCTCACTATTATTGGAATCCCTTCTTCTTCCCATCTTTCGGTAAAGAGACAAGAGGATGAGAGGAGCAGGCTGTAAAGCCAAGTGGTTAGGTCCTAGGCTAGGTTTAATTCAGTTTGCCTCAATAAACATTTATAGAGCACTTCCTCCAGGCCCAGAACAGTGCAGGGTATGGGAAGAATACAAAGTGTTTTTTTATTCCTGCCCTGATGGATCTTAAAATATCAAGATGGTATGTGTTTCTGTCTTAGTAATAAAGTCTTATATTAATAAATGATTTTTATAGAGTCTCTTTCTCACACAACCCTGGGAGGAAGAGAATGCAAATATTTATATTCTCATTTTATAGATGAAGAAATTGGGACTAAGAGGTCTTAAATGACTTGCCCAGGGTCATGTAGCTAGTAACTGTCTCAAGCAGGATTTGAATTCAGGTCTTCTGGACTCCATGCTCAACACTATATCTACCGTGCTAGAGTCAGATAATTTAGGAGTCTTGCCTTGCCTTGCTTGATGGAAACTGCTTGCTAGTGTGAAAATCCTAAAAACCTCGAGGGGAAAATGACAATTTTCTCCTGAAGTTTGTGATAGAGAAGAGGAAAGCCAGGCTTTGTCTAACATGTGCCCTGGATTTTGAGAGAGCAGACCTTGTGATATTCAGAGGAAGGAAGGTTACCATCCTGGTGAGTAAAATTCCACAGGGGAAGTAACCTGAAAAGAGATGAGATACTTCTTTCAGAATAAAATTCTGAATGCACATCAGGAATCAATTCGAAGGAGAAAGAAAAATTGGGTATAATCAATCAAGGAATATCTTCTGACCTTCTACCATGTACGCATTACTGTTTGATAGAAGAGGGAAAAGATAAAAATCAGTTCATGTACTCAAGTAGCTTAAAACAAACAAAAATATTAAATTTATAATTTATTAAACAAAATATTAAATATTAGTATTACTAGTAATCCAAGAGATGTCACAAGGTGGCTTGGTGGGTCATTGTTCTTTGTTCTCAAAGAGGACCAAAATAACATCACTGTGCTAGAGTCATGTTTCAGTGTGTCCAACTGTGGCTGATCAGACCAATACGAGCTCGAAATGCTCTACGGCAAGTTGGGCACAAATAGTCCGTGTGAACATTTGGGGTGAATTCTCTAAATCTGTGCATCCTGTGTTTCCTTTGAGTTGTTTCAATTCTGGTTTGTTCATAGAGCACAGCGCCTCATCTGTGATGGGCATGTGGGTCTGCTATCCTGAGCAGTCCTGTGCCAGTGTCTCACACGTCACACAGTCAATTCCAAAGTTCTTGAGAGTGAACTTGTATCACTTCTGACCACCATGTGAACACTTGCCCTATGTGAGTCCTCCGTAAAATGGTCTTTGTGGCAAGCATACATTTTGCATTCGAACAGTGTAGCCAGTCCATTGGAGTTGCGCTCTCTGAAACAGAGTTTGAATGCTTGGCACTTTAGGTCCTCGAGTAAGGACCTCAGTGTCTATCACCTTATCCTGCCAGGTGAACTTCAGAAATCATCCTAAGACAATTCACATGGAAGTGATTCAGATTCAGTTTGACTACCGGACTGAAGGTCTCCAGAGTCGTCGTACTGACCTCATCGTTGTATGCCTGCGAAACCTGGACAGTATACCAGTACCATGCCAGGAAGCTGGCACAAGGAAGTACATGTTTAAACAGCCAGTGACTCATGGGGACATAACGAAGCCTCAGGGGCACAGTGGGTAGAGTGCTGAATTTGGAAGTGAGCAAACCTGAATTCAAATCCAACCTCACACGCTTACTAGTTATGTGCCCTTGGGCTAGTTACTTCATTTCTCTCATTCTCAGTTTCCTAATCTGCCAAATGAGTGAGTATAAAAACAGCCCCTCACAGGGTCATGGTGAGGGTCACATGATGTGATATCTGTAAAGCACTTAGCATGATGCCTGGCATATAGTAGACACTATATGTAAACACTGGCTACTGTTGTTGCTGTTGCATATGTAAAGTACTTTGCATACCTTAAAGGATGATATGAATTACGATGACGACGGTGATGATGATGATGATGATGATGATGATGCAAGTGGAGAGGAGGGTGAGAGCTCTAATGGAGGCAGGAGGGCTTAAAAGGCACTGAGGAATCATAAAAATGTATCAGCTTTGAATGGGTGAAGAGGAGGGCATTATTCCAAGCGAGAAGCATGAAGGGAACAAAGAGGGGAGACAGGAAGTTCACCAAGCCCAAGAAAAAAACAATGAATAAATCAGCTTGGGTAGAAAAGAAAGCTCTCAGGTTCAAGTCAAGGGTAGCAGAAAGGGGAAGCATATTCAGCCCACTTAGTATACAAGATGCTCCAACAAGTCATTGATAGCTCTAGTTCCTGATACTTGCTAGGAACTCCTCTTTGGAGAGCTTTTGCTAGATTATTCCCTCTGCATCTCTTTGATCTCTGCCACATAAATAAATGCTCAGCTGTTAATTGATTTTTGGCTGCTGGTCTCTGTTGTAGAATCATACATAGTAGGAGTAAGGTTCAAGTTAGCAGATAGAGTTCTGTACTTGGAGTTAGAAAGACTTTAGTCCAGATCTCACCTCTGACACTGTGATAAAGGCAAGCCACTCGATCAGTTTCTATTTTATCATCTGTAAAATGAGGGAATTTATCATAGAACAATAGCAATAAAAACTGTACAATAACAGTAACGATAAAAACAACAAAAGTTTTTCTCCTGGTTCTGTTCATTGCACTCTGGATCAGTTCATACAAGTCTTCCCAGGTTTTGCTGAAACCATCTCTTTATTTCTTACTGCACAATAATATTCTATTACGTTCATATAGCATAATTTGCTCAGTCATTCCCCAGTGGATGGGCAGCCCCTTCACTTTCACAAAAAGAGTTGCTATGCTTCCTTAGAGGTGATGGGTTCACTATACTGAATGAGACATGTATTTTGGACAGGATCGATATGAAAATATTTTTGTTAATTATGCATATTTTTTGGAAAAGTTTTGTTTTCTTTTCCTTTTCCTTAATTGTGAGGGATAAATGGGAGAGAATGAAAATAAATGCTTGTCAATTAAAAAATAACATTTGAATTTTAAAAGGGAGATGATTTGACTTGACAGCCTCTAAAATTCTTTCCAACTCTAAATGTTTGATACTACATTCCTCACTGTGATATGGCAGAACCCACCAGAGTAGATTAGTAGAAGTAGCCAAAGATAAATCTAAAAGGATAGGTTGAGACCAGGTTGTGGATAGCATTGAGTGACAAGCTAATGGATTTTATCCTTTAAGCAATGGGGAGCCATTGATTTTTGAACATTAAAGCTATCCCAAACATTAAGCCACAGTTTATCCTATGACTTCATTAACAGACTTCCTGGAGCATACTAGATAGAACCAATGCATGAGTTTGAATAGATTTCAAACTTCTGTGCTGTGATAGTCTACGGTCTCAAAGATCATTTGTCTCCGTAGAGTCCAAATGTCTGCCCAAGCTATGAGGTGGTTTCAAGAATATGAGTAACCCATCCACTTAAAAATTAAAAGGAGAGGGAGGCCACTACCACCACAAAGCATCTTTTCATGTCTAATAGCAGGAGGAAATCTCAAAACTTGATATTTTTTGTGAAAGAAATAAAAAAGAGTACTATTGATGTCATTGGATTCAGGGGACGGGAACCTGTGGCCTCGAGGCCACATGTGGCCCTCTAGGCCCTCAAGTTAGGCCCTTTGAATTCAGTCAGGACCTAGAGGATCTAGAGGGCCACATGTGGCCTCGAGGCTGCAGGTTCCCCACCCCTGGATGTTTAGTGCATTATGCTTCTGCTTTGCATATGGGTACTTGTTCATTCGATATGAGGTACACATATTCTTTATCTTGTTTTTATATCCCTTTATTTCTACTCAAGTTGGCTATACTACAAGTACTGAGATTTAAACAAGAAATAATCCTTCATCATGGGGGTGATGAGTGGATGGGAAATCTGTCAACAGATTAGCTACCTTGACCACTCAGAGGATACTGGGAACTATTGAACCAACTGGTTATGTTCATCGTAAGGGGGCTGAGTTTCCCTAGCATTGTTCAATCACTCTGCCTCTGCTTTATTACAAATGGAATATTTGTTCATCATTTATTCAAAAGTGCTTAGTCGTCATCATCATCATCATCATCATCATCATTGCTAGAAGTTATAAAGCACTTTAAGGTTTGCAGAGCACTTAAATATTATCTCATTTTTGTCTGGACAACACCCTTGGTGGTTAGTGCTATTATCATCTTCGTTTTGCAGATAAGGAAACTGAGGCAGGAAGAGGTTAAAGGACTTGCTTAGGGTCACACAGTAAGTGTCTGAGGCAGAACTTGAACTTGAGTCTTTTGGACTCCAAGTTCACTGCACCACCTAGCTGCCCATAATACCTTTATAATATGTTACATTATAATGATATAGTACATTAAAATAGTATAATATAATATATTCATGTTATATTGATATATTGATATTATAATAATAGACTAGCCACTGGGAAGAATACAAAAGCATTACTATTAGCTGGCCAATTCTATTGGGCTTGATGAGGACCTACTGAAATTATCTGAAATATGCCTTCCCCCTTCTCCCTCATGCCCCACAGTGTGCTGAGGAGAAAGTGGGAAATGCTCAAATGCTGGAAAATAACAGAACTACCTGTTTGTACATCTTGTCTCCTAGAAGGAGGGGAGTTCTGTGAGGGCAGGAACCAAGCTTCATTTGTGTTTTGTATTTCCCCAGCCTCTAACACAGTGATCCCCATACACAGTACTCTGGATAATTGCTTGTTGATTGATTGAATGAATAGGAGATATTTAGGGAATGCTTGTTATTTTGAAAGGGATCCAGATGTGTTTTCTATCACTTTCAGGCTTGACTAATCCAAATGTTTGATGCAACAACATTTCATCAGAGTTGGCCCTGAAGTCTAAAATCAGTGGCAAAAATCAGAAATTACAATAGCCTTTCTTACAGTTTTAACCTGAATTTGAAGGGGAAAACTAAACTGATCAGGAAAGAGAAAACACAAGGTAAGGGAGCCTGAGATTATCAGAAGCAGCATGTTGGAAAACATGAAAAATTCATCTGTGTTTCTTGTTTCCAAGTCATAATAAAATGACTGGCAAAAATGTTTCTTTTAACTGTTCATCACTTGTTTCTTAGTCTGCAAATAAAAAAGTTTCCCTTGTAATATCATGCAGAAACAATATCTGTATATCTTATCCTGTTCCTGTGAAATCCACCTTGGGAATGGGCGAAGAGGAAATGCTACACAAGGTTACCATCTCCAACTTTTCCCCACCTGTCTCTGCCCTCCTCTCCCCCCAAATAGACACATAAAAATTTTCTTTCTTTCCTACTGTCCGTTAACTTCTAAGCTGGACTTTTGAAAGAGTTTAAAAGGGAAATGAACTGACAAGAAGAATCCCTTGTCTCGAAGCCTCATCTGATTATGCCTTTAATTAAAAATTGTATTGATTTTTCTTTGCTTTTAATGACAAGCTCCAGTCTGCAACTCTCACTGATAGTCATTGACAGTCTAAGTATGAAACAAAGGACATTTATCCAACATTTAATGCAAAATTATGACTAATTAGAAATGATTTATCTTGA
This sequence comes from Trichosurus vulpecula, assembly GCF_011100635.1. NCBI lineage: Eukaryota > Metazoa > Chordata > Mammalia > Diprotodontia > Phalangeridae > Trichosurus > Trichosurus vulpecula. The sequence goes on from NC_050576.1 coordinate 122,108,473, forward strand.
GAATGCATCCTCCCAGGTTTTGGGGAGCTTTGAATACACTTGTACATATGGAATTTGAGGAGTCATTGGGAGAATCTATTGCTCATGAAACTCAATCCTTTCCCCCTTGTGCTTTGTCCAAAATAAAGAGAAAAAAAGACCCTACGGATTTATTAAGTACACATATGGGAGAAGAAATACTTAGGATTATAGATCTAGACCTGGAAGGGGCTTCAGAAGCTCTCTAGTCCAACCACCTTATTTTATGTATGAGGAAACTAAGGTCCAGGATGATTAAAATGACTTGCCCAAGGTCATAGTTATTAAGCATCAGAGGTGGGATTTAATCCCACATCTCCAGAGGATCCAATGCTTTTTCCGGTGTTCCATGTTACTTCTAATGATGGCATAATAATAGTTTATTTTCTATATCATGTTCCTTACACCAGTTACTGTATCTATGGTCTGGAAATACTACCCAACCCAAAGGCCTGAGATTGTAGGAGGGTTAAAACTGCCTTCAATTTGTTAAATTAACTAGTAAAATCAAGTGATGTCCAAAGTCATGAAAGTAATAAACTACATTTGAGATTCAAATGAATCTTTAACTACAAATCCAGACTCCAAATCATTCCCCTTGGTCCTTGTTACATCCCTCTCCATTCCCCTCTCCCCTCCCATACTGCCTTCCCTAGAGATTATTTTCCATTTACACTGTACATGGTTCTATGCTTGTTGTCTCCTCCATTAGAAGGCAAGCTCTCTGAGAGCAGGGAACATGTTTTTGCTTTTCTTTGTATCCTCCATTCCTAATATAGATGTTTGACACATTTAAGTAAGGGCTTCGCAATGCTTGTTACCTGCTTCTACCATACTGCCTCCAGAAAAATCTAGATGACCCGGAGACATTTCTTAGATTCCTTTTATAAAGGAAGAAGAGCCATAGGATCCCATATCCTGGAATCTAGTATCATAATCACAGAGCATTAGAGAGAGCCTGGAAGATCATCTAGTCCAGTTTCCATATTTTACAGGTGAGAACCCGATCTTACAAAGACTTTATGGGACTTGACCATGGCCATACAATCCATTGGTAACAAAGTCGGAATTATAAACAAGATCTCCAGTTCTTTCCACTGTACCACATGGACTCTAAGGCTTTCTTAGAATAAATTTGATTCCAAGTCGTAAGAACTGTTCTTTGCTAAGATCCTCTGTGTAGAACAGAGATTCCTTGATCTGGATAGGCTTAATAAACCAGATGACTCTTCAGACTCCTGAGAGCTCGATGAGCCATTCCTTAGGGCCAAGAGGATGTCACTTAGACCATTTCAGTCCAGCCACTGCCTCTCTGTAGCTCAAACTAATGGTTCTTGCTTTCTGTGGGCTCTAAGAGTCCTGACAGATGCATAAATACAGTAAAATGAATCCTCTCTTACTGAACTGTAATTATGTATATTTTGTCTGTGGTAAAGAAAACCTGCCTAGTAAATGATGACAGCTAATTATATACAGGCCTCCTGGGTATTATCATCAGTCTCTCTGACAGGAGAGTTGTCTTGAAGGCTGTTTGTTGTCTCCATACTGGCGACTCCCTCTCCCACATCCCTGCAATCAATGATATAGCTACCTTTGCCCTGAAAAAAATGAAAATTTCAAGTTTTAGCCCAGGAGCCCTTTTTGGTAATGTCACCTAATTCCTCCATACTTCAAGAAGGATGGGCTCTTCAAAGAGGCAATGAGACTGGAACAAGAAACAGGAATGGTGAATCCCATTTTATTTATAGCTGAACTGTGTGGAAGAGAATAGCCAAGATTGAGGGACTGTCTGTCAGAGGTCCATATGGAGAGTACAGAAGAGGGGGAATACAGCCCTTGCCTTATGGAGGGGGTGGTGTAAAAGAGACATCAAATCACATGACTTTAATAGCACCCAGAATGTTGTTTTGAAACCTAGGGTTTCAGGGGCAGCTAGGCAGCACAGTGAATGGAGCACTGGTCCTGGACTCAAAAGGAGCCTAGTTCAAATCCAGCCTCAGACACTTGATACTTACTAGCCATGTGACCTTAGACAAGTCATTTAATCCTAATTGCTTTGCCTTCCCACTCCAAAAAAAAGAAACCTAGTGTTTGACCAAAACACTCCTACAGTCTGCATATGTTTCATATTTTGATGGTTCTAAGGAGATGTAGAGACACCAGGCACGGGGTGGGGCGGGGGGTGGGATGGGGGTGGGTAGGGGGTAGGGATGATGGTGAACATTTTCTTTTGCTCTTTAATGGGACCATTATAGAAATATTTTGGTTTTTAATTTGTAAAGAGATTCTCTGAGGATATTAGTCATTTAAAAGCAAACATTGACAAAATAAGTCATTAGAGTATGATAGTTAGGTAACTCCTTTGTTAAAAGAAATGTTCAATAGTTATTTCCACAAAACCAAGCATTACTTTTTCTAGTTGTTTTTAAAAGCTTACACTTTTTCTTCTTTTTTAAAAAATATTTTACTATCTTTTGTTTTCATATCACCTTTATTTTCCTATATTAATTTCCCCAACCCCCCCCCACCAGCACACGCACACACACACACACAAAATTAAAAAAGGAAAAATAATTCAGAAAGGCTAAGGAACACATTAACCAAGTCCTATAGTATATGCAATGTTCTACATTCTACACCCGTAGTCCCTCTGTTCTGCAAAAGAAAAGATAGATATTCTCATGTAACTTTTCTAAGCCAGGTTGGTCATTACGATGAACAAATGAACAGTCTTCAGTTTTGTTTTTTTGGTGTTCTTTCCATTCACATTGTTGTAGTCATGATGTATTTTTTCTTGGTTCTGTTTCATTTTTCATCATTTCATACAAGCCTTCCCATGCTTCTCTGTATTCTTCATAGTTATCATTTCTTCCTTTGCATTAATATTCTATTACATTCATTTACCACTATTTGTTTAGTCATTTTCATTAAATGAGCATGTAATATGTTACTAGTTCTTTGCTAATATAAGAAGTCATGTTATATTTTGCTATACACAAGACTTTCCCTTCCCTGGATTCCTTGGAGTATATGTGAAATCTCACTCAGAGGGTATGGATATTCTCAGTTTCTCAGCATAATTCCAAGTTGCTTTGCCACATAGTTGAAATAATTCATAATTCCAGTAATTGTGTATAAGTTATTCTATATTTCCACAGTCCTTCCAACATGAAATATTCTTATTTTTTTATCATTTTAAACAATATGCTGCAGGTGAGGTGAAAACTCAGTGTTATTTGATTTGCAGTTCTCTTATTTGTGATTTGGAACAATCTTTCATATGGTTCATCTCAAATCACTCATATGCTTTCTGTCACCATGCCCTCCTTCACCTCTGTCTCACATGATGAGGTGGCCTTATTCATATCAAGGATGCCTGCTCAAGTGATCTCATTTCATTTCATCTCTTCCAACAGATTTCCCCCTCTGTCACCTTCATTCCTTCACTTATTTTCAATCTACTGGCTCCTTCCCTATGGCCAACAAACATGTCCATCCCCTAAAACAAAAACAAAACCCTCACTTGATTATATTTCTTCTGCTCTTTGTGGCTAAACTCCTTGAAAAGGCCATCTACAATAGGTGCCTCCACTTTCTCTCCTCTCATTTTCTTCTTAACCCCTTACAATCTGACTTACAACCTTATCATTCCATCAAAACTACTCTCCAAAAAGATACCAATGATCTCTTAATTGACACATCCAGTGGCCTTCTCTCAGTCTTCATTTTCCTTGACCTCCTTGCAGTCTTCACCCCATTGATCACCCTCTTCTCCTTGATACCCTCTACTCTAGGTTTTCAGGAAGGTACTATTTCCTGGTTCTCCTCATACCTATCTGACCACTCAGTCTCCTGTGGTGAAAATTCATCTAGAGTACATATCCAGCAGGGTTCTTTCCTGGGCCCTCTTGTCTTCTTTCTGTATACTATCTCACTTGGTGATGTCATCGGCTTTCATGGATTTAATCGCCATCTCTGTGGTTATGATTCTCAACTCTATCTATCCTGCTCTGACCTTCAATCTCACATTTCCAGTGCCTTTCAGACATTTCAAGATGCATGTCTAGTAGACATCTTAAACTCAATATGTACACAGCTGAACTCATAACCTTTTCCTCCAGCCTTCTCCACCTCCTACCTTCCTTATTATTGTCAAGGGCAACACCATCCTCCCAGTCCCTCAGGCTGGCAACTTGGGTGTCGTGCTTAGCTCCACTAACTTTCACTTCTCCTTCACCCACATCCAAACTGTTGCCAAGGCCTATCTGTTTAATTTTTGGAATATCTCTCAAACATTCCTCCTTCTCATTTCTGGCACTGCCACCACTCTAGTAAAGGCCCTCATCCCCTCATGCCTTGATTATCACAATAGCCTGCTGGTGAGTCTGCCTGCCTCAAGTCTCTTCCCACACCAGTCCAGCCTCCATTTACCTAAGTGATCTTCCTAAAGCACAAGTCTGACTTTGTCATCACCCTACCTAATAAATTCAGGTGGCTCCTATCCCCTCCAGGATCAAATAAAAATCCTCTGTTTGGAATTCAAAACTTTTCATAACCTAACTTCCTTCTATCATTCCAGTCCATTCTTCTATACAGTGATGCTGGCTTCCTGGATGTTCCATGAACCAGACATTCCATCTTCCATCTCTAGGCTTTTTTTCTGACTGCCCCTCATTCCTGGAATGTTCTCCCTCCTCATTTTTGTCTACTAGTTTCCTTGGATTTCTTTAAGTCTCAAATAAAGTCTCATCTTTTGTGGGAAGCCTTTTGAAGCTGTCTTGATCCTAGTACCTTATCTTTATTAATTATTTCCTATTATTAATTATTTCCTATTATCCTATATATAGCTTGTTTGTACATATTTGTTTTCTTGTTGTCTCCCACGTTAGATTTTGAGCTCTTTGAAAGCAGGAACTAGCTTTTGCCTATTTTTGTATCCCTAGAGCTTATCACAGTGCCTGGCACATAATGAGCATTTAATAAATGTTTCCTGATTGACTATTTATTGACCGATGTATAATTTTTATTCTTTTCTTGAAAACTATTCAGAATCATTGGCCACTGATCCATTGGGAAATGACTACTAGTTTTACATATTTGTCCTATCTCTCTATCTATCCTGGATATCAAACCTTTATCAGAAAAGGCTTATGCATTAATACTGGTTTCATTACTTTTTAATATGATACTAATTTAATTCTTAATGAGAAATTATCAAACCACAACAAATGTCTGTTAGGAAAGCCTGACATAAAGTCTCTTCTCAAATAGCAAAGAGAGTTGAACCAAATAATTCTACAAATTAAGTTCGATAACCATTTGGCAGCTGTATCCAATGTACAAAGCAGTGTACCAGGGACTAAAAAACTGTCCTTGTTCTCAGATTAAGAATCTAAATGAAGGCAAACTTCCTGCCCTCGGTTTCATAACCTGTTTCTGTCATGATTAAGTATGTTTTAGGCAAAACAAAACAAAACAAACAATTCCCCCCCCCCCAAAAAAAGTCTCGTTTCTAGGCTCAGAGGGACTTTAGAGATAATAGTAAAGACAGAGGAAAAGGTACCACCATATTTTTTCCAGCTCTTGACACAACAGAAAAAAACAACAATAAAATAGGAAATGAAGATGGTATCCATGAAGACAGAGTTTTCATGTCATGACTCGCCAAGAATATTCGAGACTTTAAGATTCTTGTTACCTTATATTACCCCTTTCCACTATAAATCTTCCTTCCATTAGATCCAGCTTTGCTAACTAATAACTTAGATCTCACATGGCAATGCAAAGTAAACCAAGTAATTAACTTAGGAAAATCATGATGATTTCAAATATCCATCACAGGTAGATTCAAATTACATTAGGCTCCATTATCTCCTAACATCAAAGTTCTCCTCCACCTATTTCCCCAAGAGAGTAGGATACCATCTCTCCACTAACCTTCTTTTTACTTTCAAGAGACAGAACTGGAAATCAGGAATTTTGCTGCCTTCATAAAACTTATCTCTAGCACAGATAGAGGCTTAAATTACTTGGTAACTCATGGCAGAATGGCAGCAAGAACTTTGGTTTCTATGCATGAAGTTCCATTGATTGACCTGGGAAAAGCCACTAGGCATAAATACAATCTCAAGGCATGTTTTTTTTGGCTCTTTCCCCATGGTTCTAGAAAATCTAGTGCTCTCCTGGGTATCTCAGGGCAAGCCTTCCTGGTGCATAAGAACAAACTCTCCTTGGCAGGAGCTTCTTGCCAAGAGGGATGAGTGAGCTCTGAGAGGACTGCCACAGTCTAGTGGAGAGACAGAAATAGTATACTTGATGTTCATAAGCCAAAGCTTCAGGAGTGCCTTGGGTTGAAAGGGATAAATTCAAAGGCTGCAGTGGTGTGTTCTATTGCTACAATGACATTAGCCTTCCTCTTCTTTTTTCCTCAACATTCCTCTTATGTCACTTCTGCCTAACCAACCTCCTCAGGCCATGTTGAAGCTAAAGCTATGCCAGAAATGTCCCAGTGATGGAAAGAGTCAGGAAAACCTTACGCTGATATTTGGTGACTATGTCCAAATAGCTGTGCCCTTTATACAGACATTTTCTTATTTATCATCATAATTATCCTGTGCTGGTGAGGTGGATAGTGGGAGTAGTCCTACCTCTCATTTTACAACTAAGGAAAATTTAGAGTGGTTAAGAGATTTGCCTAATGTTACATAGCCACTAAATATCAGAACTATGGGTCTAGAACAGAGGTAGCAAAGTGCCAGCCTGCAGCAAGCATACCCACAAAACTTCATAGAGTAGCTAAACCAGATGAAAATATAATTGAAAAATATTTAACAAAATCAATAAAAATAAAACACAACATAGATCATGTGAATTCATGGTTTTCTAAGTCAATATGCAGCCCACAGGGATCCATTTCTATTTGAGTTTGACACCACTGGACTAGAATACAGGCATTTTGAGTCCGGATCTGATAGGTAGAGTCTTTGAATTTGGCCCACAAGATATATAACAGACTCCAAACTGAAATCCTTTTGAGCCTGGTGGGATCTGTCATTGTGCTCTGTTAAAATAGCTTTGAGGATCCATGCCCTCTACAAAGTCCTTAAAACATATTGCAGGGATGAAGAGTGAATAGAAGCAGAACTCAAAGGATCAATTAAAAGCAATACTCTTCAAGAAGAGATAAAAACACTTGAGTGTTAATAACAGAAAGAAGGATAACATATATGCTTCAGAAGAGTGGTTGGCTTCAAAAATTAAATAAGGAATAGTTTCTAAAATAATGAATGTTTCAGTATGGACAATGACGATATGGGCATGAAGTATGAAGGGTTTACAGCTTTTTGGTAAATACTATGTTTACTGTCAATGAGACCTAGAATCTCCATAGGAACATAAGAAGGGACCTTAGAGGTCATCCAGTTCACCTGTCTCCTTTAACAAATGAGGAAATTGGGGCCAAGAGAGATTTAGCAGAGATTAAGATCACAGAGCTAATAAGTTGTAGATTAAGGATTTGAACCCTGGTCTTCTGAAGTCAGTTCCCCACCCACACACTGTATCGTACCATACAGCTTCTTCCTAAGTTTTTGGTACTTGAGGGAACAGCAGTCTTTAATTGTACTGGAAGAAACTTAAACTGAAAATGGAGTAGGAAACTAAAATATTTTTGCCTTGGCTCAGTTATTTAATTCTACTGGAAAGTCAAGGAGAGGGAAAGGAAAGGAGAAGTACTTCATGACAGAATAAATGCTCTATGAATACCCTTGAACACAAAGATAATTTAAAATGCATGATCTTGTATTTAGTTTGGCTAAAGCTCTGTTTGGGAGAAGGTGGGAAAGATGGGAAATACTATCTCAGAATATCCTTTGTGGTGGCCTTTTTATATTCAGAGGGAGCCATATAGAATGTAAAGCTTCATGAATCTAGTCCATAGAACAGGGAGGGACATTTCCTATCCAGAGGAAATAAGAGGAAGAATTTGGGCAAAAGAATAACAGAACTTTGACGTCATGCCTTCACTTCTGGCTCTATAAGTGAGATATCCTCTAAGCTCCTATTGCAGCTGGCACCACATGAAGAATGCTAGAAGATGAGGGAAGCAACATAAATGTCCACATGACAAGAAACAAACAGGAGTTATCCCCAGAGAAGATGGAGCTATTACTGAAGAGGAAACCCACGTGATATTCCACTGATGGCAGGGCAGCTGGAGAGAAACTGCATAGGAACCTCACCCATGAATGACATTAAAGGTCATTTGCTATGCAACGTTATTTTGAATGAATTAAGGAAGCTTTGTGAAAGAAAACCAATCCAATAGCCCCTTTGTGTTAGAACACATATGTCACAACACATAACTGTCAGTGATCAACACATTCCTAAGACTTAGGGCCTCTTAGAGATTATCTAATTCAATGTACTCAATTTTACAAATAAGAAACTGAGGGCTAAAGAAGTTGTTATTTTCCTAAGTTAGGAAAGGTAGTCGGTGGCAGAACTAATATCTGAATCTAAGTCTTGGGATGATGCAAGGATTTTTCCCCCTACTATAGTATTTTGCTTCTCTAGTAGATGATGGCTACTCAGAGATTTCTGTTTTCTGTTTTTAGCCTAATTATTTTCTTATTTAACCCTTCATAAACTTCTTAGCATGATAGCTGTACAGGTCAAGTGAGGCAGACATGCTGGAGACAGTTTATCCTATAGAAAGACACTGGGTGGATCATGTGGCAAGAATGATGAGCTGCCTATATTATAGACTGGATTGCATGGGCTATAAGTGGCCAACAAAGAAGCTAGGTACTTGGTGTGATGAATCAAAGTCCCAGTTGTTCAGATAAATATGAAAACGGGCAAATGCCAAGTTGTTTATTTTTTTCCTCATTTGGTACTTTATTTTTCCCCAGTTACATGTAAAAACAAATTTTAACATTAATTTTTAAAATTTTGAGTTCCAAATTCTCTCCTTTCCTTCCTCTCCTCATGGGGGTTGTGTATGGGTAGTCATGCAAAACATAACCATTATAGTCATGTTGTGAAAGAAAACAAACAAAAAAACCTCAAGAAAAATAAAATTTAAAAAAAAAAAGCATTCTTCACTTTGTATTCAGACACCAACAATTCTTTCTCTGGGGATGGATAATATCTTTCATCCTAAGTCCTTCAGATCTGCCTTCGATTGTTGTATTGCTGAGAAAAGTCATTCACAGCTGATCATCTTGCAATATTGCTGTTACTTTGTACACAGTGCATTTCCATTTGCATCAGCCTATGCAAGTCTTTCCAGGTTTTTTTTGAGAGCGTTCCACTCATCATATCATATAGTACAATATTATTCCATCACAATCACATAGCACAGCTTGTTCAGCTATTCCCCAATTGATGGGCATCCCCTCAATTTCCAATTCTTTGCCCCCAGAAAAGAGTTGTTATAAATATTTTTGTACATATAGGTTCTTTTCCTTTTTGATTTTTTGTAAATCTCTTTTGGGATACAGACCTAACAGTGCTATTGATAGGTCAAAGGATAAGCATGGTTTTATAGCCATTTGGGCATAGTTCCAAATTACTCTAGAGAATGGTTGAATGAGTTTACAATTCCACCAACAGTACATTAAAGTCTCATTTTTCCCACATCCCCTCCAACATTTGTCATTTACCTTTTCTATCCTATTAGCCAATCTAATAGGTATGAGATAGTACCTCAGAATTGTTTTAACTTGCATTTCTCCAATCAGAGTATTTTTCATATGGGTATAGATAGTTTTGATTACTTCATCTGAAAATCGATCATGTCTTTTGATTATTTATCAATTGGGGAATGACTCTTGTTTTTATAAATTTGACTCAGTTCTCTATATGTTTGAAAAATTAGGCCTTTATCAGAGAAACTTGCTTCAAAATTTTTCATAGTTACTATTGATAACTGTATTTCCCTCCCTCTTAACCCCCCCATTTATTCTATTCTGTCTCTTTCCTTCACCCTGTCCCTCCTCACAAATGTTTTGCTTCTGACTAACCCCTTCCCCAGTCTGCCCTTCCTTTTTTCACATACATCACCTTCCCATCCCTTTTCCCTTCTACTTTCCTGTAGGATAAGACAGATTTCTATACCCATTGAATGTGTATTATTCCCTCTTTGAGCCAACTCTGATGAGAGTAAGATTCACTCACTCCCATTCAACTTCCCCTTCTTTTGTTCCACTGAAAAGCTTTTTCTTGCCTCCTTTATTGAGATAATTTGCCCCTTTCTACCCCTCCCTTTCCCTTTATCCTAATACATTCCTCTCTCACCCCTTAATTTTATTTTTAAGATATCATCCCTTTATATCAACTCACACCTGTGCCCTCTGTCTATATATACTCCTAACTACCCTAATAATGAGAAACATCTTATGAGTTATGAATATCATCTTTCCATGTAGGAATGCACACAGTTTAAACTTATTAGGTCTCTTATAATTTCCCTTTCCTGTTTACCTTTTTATGCTTCTATTGAGTTTTGTATTTGAAAGTAAAATTTTCTATTCAGCTCTGGTCTTTTCACCAAGAATGCTTGAAAGTCTGCTATCTCATTGAATTTCCATTTTTCCCCTGAAGGATTATACTCAGTTTTTCTGGGTAGGTGATTCTTGGTTTTAATCCTAGCTCCTTTGCCCTCTGGAATATCATATTCTAAGCTCTCCCGTCCTTTAATGTGGAAGCTGTTAAATCTTGTGTCATCCTGACTATGACTCTACAACAGCTAACTTGTTTCTTTCTGGCTGCTTGCAATGTTTTCTCCTTGACTTGCGAACTCTAGATTTGGCTATAGAATTCCTGGAAGTTTTCATTTTGGGATCTCTTTCAGGAGATGATCAGTGGATTCTTTCAATTTCTATTTTACTCTCTAGCTCTAGAATACTAGGGCAGTTTTCCTTGATAATTTCTTGAAAGATCATGTCTAGGCTCTTCTGTTTGATCATGACTTTCAGGTAGTCAAATAATTTTTAAATTATCTCTCTTGGATCTGTTTTCTAGGTCACTTTGTCTTCTATTTTTTTGTTCTTTTGGTTATGTTTCATTCTTTCTCGATTTCTCACAAAATCTTTAGCTTCCATTTGATACATTCTAATTTTTAAGGAATTATTTTCTTTGGACCTCCTCTTCCATTTGGCCAATTCTGCTTTTTAAGGCATCCTTCTCTTCACTGGCTTTTTGGACCTCTTTTACTATTTGGTCTAATCTGTTTTTTGAGGGGTTATTTTCTTCAGTATTTTTTTTGGTATGTCTCCTTTGGCAAGCTATTGACTCATTTTTTGTGATTTTCTTGCATTACCATTTTTATTCCCAATTTTTCCTCTACCTCTCTTGCTTGATTTTCACAATCCTTTTTGAGTTCTTCCATGGCCTGAGGTAAAGTCATATTTTCTTGGAGGCTTTGGATGTAGGAGTTTTGACTTTATTACCTTTTTCTGAGTATGTTTTGATCTTCTTTGTTACCATAGTAACTTTAGTCAGTTTTTTCCCTATTGTTTCCTCATTTTCTTAGCTTATTAGTTGACTTTTAACTCTTTGTTAAGGTAGGGCTCTGCTGCCAGGGTGGGGGGCATATTGTACCAAGCTTCAAGGGTTTTGTACAACTGTTTTCAGAGGTACTTCTAGGGAGCTATAAGTCTAAGGAGAGGTGTTTGCTACTCTCCTGGCCTGTGCTCTAGTCTGTGAGCAACCACAAGCACTCTTTTCTGCTCTGAAATTGTGAGGAGGGTTCCCCCTCCACTGTGGCCACAAACTCTGCTATGCTTAGTGCTCCTCCTCACCCTAGTACTTCCACCTAGGACTGCAACCTGGGTCTGAGTATGGGCAAAGCAACAGAGTCCTGCCTCAGTGCTAGCAAAAAGACCCCTATAATCACCTTTTGACCAGTAGTTTGACCCTTTACCATCTGCAGTCTGAGAGCTCTGGAAGCAGTTGCTGCCACCATTGCTGCTGCTGATTCAGTCAGTGACTGCTCCTGGTTTGCTGTGGCCAGGCAGTGCTGGTGCAGCCTGTGCTGGACTGTGTTCTTTTCTTACCCTGGTGCAACAGACCTTTCCTGCTGACTTTCTAAGTTGCCTTGGCCTGGAAATTTGTTTCACTCCATGTTGCTCTAGAATTTGTTTAGTCATTTTTTTTAAATTTGGAGGGGTTTTTGGAGGGGTTTGGGGGAGAACTCAGGTGAGTCCCTGCCTTTACTCCACCATCTTGGCTTCACCCTTCCAGGTTGTTGATTTTGTTGTTAGCTGGATTTGTCCTAGTATTCCTGTTGAGTGAGAACAAATCTAGTGAATAAATAATTTATTACCATGTAGGCTTAACAGGTGCCATTTTGATATATTAGCAACACTTAATGAATGTAAAAGTGGTCATCTGAATAAATAAACCACTCATTTGAGAACAGAAGTTTTCTATTCATCACAGCTAACTCATTTGCAGATCATTGCTATACATTAAGTAGTTCGCTAGTTGTCTATTTTCAAAGATGAGGAACAGTGTAAGATAGGAAAGAATTGCTGTTTTGAAGTCAGAGGACCTGGATTCAAATTTCATTTCTGTTACTCAATGACAGTGGGCAAGTCAATTAATCTCAAACTCAGTTTCCTTATCTGTAAAATGTGAAGATTGGACTAAATGACCTCTGCCATTCCTTTTAGTAGTAAATCTATGAGCTTATGATCCTGTATCCAACCTGAAAGTGATTGTAGTCTATGTGTACATATGGCTGAAAAAGACCAATGTTATTGTTGTTATTGTTCAGTTGTATCTGACTTTTTATGACCCCACTCGGGATTTTCTTGGCAAAGATACTGGAGTGGTTTGCAATTTCCTTCTCCAGCTCATTTTACAGATGAGGAAACTGAGGCAAACAGGCTTAAGTGACTTGCCCAGGGTCACATTGCTAATAAGTGTCTGAGGATGGATTTGAACCCAGGAAGATAAGTCTCCTTCACTTCAGGTCTGGCACTGTAGCCATTGTGGCACTTAGTCGCCCACTAAAAGGTCAGTACAATCTAACAAATAGTTATTAACAATCTACAATGTTTATGTCATTGTGCTAAGCACTGGAGACAAAAAGAAAATAGTCCCTGCCCTCACAGAGCTTACATTTTACTGGGGGAATAGAAGTGGAACATAAATCAAAATAAAGCATTACCAAGGTATTTTAAGAGGTAGAGCGTGTTAATAATTGGGAAGGGAGGAGCAAAAATCCATGTACCCGCCACGTACTTGCAAATGTGCTCTTTGATTTCTGATTGGCTTCAACATCTTGCTCAAAAAGTGCTCCTCCATTTTTAATAATATGTTGGGTTGTTGTCCCTACTGCTAATACCATCTCAGAAGTCCGTAACTTTGTCACCTGGCTTAAAGCTGAAATTCACTCAAGTTATTTCTTTTGCTCTCTCTAGTTTCATTTATCTCAATTCAACTCAATTAAACAACTCCTACAAATCATCTAGTTTTCTCTGTGGTCATTTTTGTCCTGGACTCACTAGCTAGGGAGCAAAAGCATAACAGTAGAGTGTGAAAGGATCTTAGCAAATAAATGAAAGACTTTTACTCCATGGTAGAGATAATGAGTCATCATTGTCATGATGAAAGAAATCTCAAGTTGTTTTCAAAATGCCAGAAGTTTAAAGCATGAACTTCTTTGCCAAAGCAGAAATTATAATTGTGCAAATTGAACTGTGTCATATTGAAAATACCATGGGCCGTTAGAAAAGTAAAGGTTAGGGTAGTACTAGAAATGCAAAGTCCTAAATATGGTATTTTTAGAAATGTACAAGGACAGAATGGGGAAAGTGTAGCGAAACAACAGTTCATGTGCATAAAACCTCAGAATTTAAGGGCCTTTAAGCTCAATATAGCAAGCAATGTGATGTGATTGGTAAAAATAATATTTTGATCCTGGACAATGTTGATAGAAGAATAGCATCCAGAATAAGAGAGGTGAACATTTAAGGTTATGCTAACTTGGGGACCAAGTTTTAGGAAGGACATTTATATCTGGAATACATCAAAAGAAGATTGAGCAGAATGAATAGAATACCTTCTGTTCAAGGACTAGTTGATGGATTGGAGATGTTTAGTTTAAAGAAGAGAAGACAGGGAAGAGGCTCTTAATCTTTTTGGATTATGGATCCCTTTGGCATTCTGGTGAAGTCTATGAACCACTTCTCAGAATAAGGATGTTAAATACATAAAATAAAATACAGAGGATTATGAAGGTAACCAATTATATTGAAAGTTATCAAATTTTTTATTTTTTATTGATTTCATTTTTAATGTATGAAATAAAACAAGCATTTCCATAACATAGTAGAATAAAAAAGAGATAATTGCACATGAAACTGCAAATCTATTATGGATTTATAGACCCTAGATCAAGAACTCCTTACTTAGTGGAATGTGATAACTAATAGTCTTGAAGTATTTAAATATCATGTAGAAGAGAGATTAGATGGGGGCGGAGCCAAGATGGCCGCATGAAGGCAGCCTCTTACCGGAGCTCTCTCACAAGGTCTGTCAGATTCCCATAAAAAAGTGAATTTGAGCCGATTTGAGAGAGTCAGAAACCGCGAGCAGTCTGCGTGGGGCAAATTTCTGAGCCGGGAGAGTCTGAAAGGCCAGAGGAACGAATCTGCTGGCGCAGAGAGTGCTCGGTGCGGAGCTGCTCCAGACCAAGGCGGAAGCGGCCGGCCGGGAAATCCACGTGGGAGACGGGCTGGGAGAAAGCTGGGCAGCCGAAACCGGCAGAGATCCCCAGGCCTCCCAACACAGGACGGCAGTCTCTGGGAGCGACGAGAGGCAGCGCAACGCCACCAGCCGCGAAAACACCCAGTCCTGACGCTTGCAAAACCCAGGATCTCGGCCTCTTGAACTTCCGGAAGACTCAATGGCTAGGTAAGCGGCTCTAACCCCTCCCCCCCTCACCCAGAGAATTCCTCGGGAAAAAAAAAAAAAAAGAGAACTGAAACAGAGGAGAGAGTAGCGGGGCTTCACAGGACAAATACTAGAAGCTCATTAGTCCCAGAGGGGAAGAGTCGGCAGGGGGCCAAGCCAGGAGCCCAGACTTAACCCTGATCCCCCAGGGGAAGCGCCAGTCATCAGCTCAAACAACAAACAGCTGAGACCATTGCTGAAAAGCAAGTGCTGGAGAGCACCCACAGGGAGTGAGATGCCAGGGAGCCAGACCCCTCCCCCACACCTCAGGAACTGAAGGTTATAATTCTAGACTCACAACCCCCAGAATAAGAAAGCTGGGACAGAAAGCCCTGAGACTCACAGATAGAAATTCGTTGTAAAGCCAGCAAAAGGCAAACCAACATGAAGAAGAACACAAAAAAACCGAGGACAATAGATTCTTTCTATGGAGACAGGCAGGATCAAAATATCGACATAGAAGAAGATAGTAATGATACGGTAGATACATCAGATACCTCAAAAGCTAATATGATCTGGTCTCCAGCCCAAAAAGCACTGCTGGAAGAGCTAAAAGAGGATTTTAAAAACCAAATTAGGGAGCTAAAAGAAAATATGGAAAAAATGGAAAAAAGGGAGAAAAAATCCACTGACGAAATCAAGTCCCTAAAGAATAAGATTGGCGAAATGGCTATGGAGATTCAGAATCTAGAGAGAGAAAAGGACACCCTGAGAGGTGAAATCAACCAATTGAAAATGGAGGCTCAAAAGCAAAATGTAAACACTAACTCATTTAAAATTAGACTTGAGCAAGTGGAAGCTAATGAATCTATGAGGCATCAAGAAGTAATAAAACAAAATGTAAAGAATGAAAAAATAGAAAAAAATGTGAAATATCTGATTGGCAAAACAACTGACCTGGAAAATAGATCCAGGAGAGACAATTTGAGAGTTATTGGTCTACCGGAAATCCACGATGAAAAAAGGAGCCTTGACAGTATCTTCGAAGAAATTATCAAAGACAACTGCCCAGAGGTCCTAGAACCAGAGGGCAAAATAGTCATTGAAAGAATTCACCGATCACCCCCTGAAAGAGATCCCAAACTGAAAACACCAAGAAATATTACAGCCAAATTTCAGAGCTATAAACTTAAGGAGAAAATACTGCAAGCAGCCAAAAAGAAGCAATTCAAATATCGTGGAACTACAGTCAGGATCACTCAGGATCTCTCAGCTTCCATATTAAAAGACAGGAGAAATTGGAATATGATATTCCGAAGGGCAAAGGAGCTGGGACTACAACCAAGGATCAACTACCCAGCAAAACTAAGCATAATTTTCCAGGCAAGGCGATGGACATTCAATGAAATAAGGGAATTCCAGACCTTCCTGATGAAAAGGCCAGAACTCAATGGAAAATTTGATCTCCAAATACAAACCTCAAGAGAGACATAAAAAGGTAACCGGGGGAAAAACCCCACAAACTTCATTAACCAATAAGCTTAGGTTGTTTACATTTTTATGTGGGATTATATCATCTTATGTATGTTTTTTATGTATATATATATATACATATACATATATAAGTCATTCTTGTGAATGGTACAACTATTGTGACAAATGAAAGGGATATACATAGGTTGTGAATGCCTGTATAAATTAACTGATGTAAAGATATAAAATATAAATAAGAGATATAAAGGGAGGGCTATGAGGGAAGTGGTAAGAAGGTTGTAGAAAAGGGTAAATTACACCAAAGGAAGTGGCAAAAAAACATATTATAGTAGAGGGAAAGAAGGGAGGGAGAAGAGCAGTATTTGAGCTTTACTGTCATCTGATCTAGTTCAAGAAGGGAATAACATACTCTGATAAGTTTAGAAATCTAACTTGTCCTACGGGAAGTGGGAGGGAAAGGGGGGAAAAAGGGAGGGGGGAGGGCAGAAGGAAGAGGAGAAGTAGCAAGTGGGTAACGGTTAGATAAGGGAGGGGAATAAAGAGGGAGGGTTAACTGAGGAAAGCGGCGGTCAAAAGCAAAACTTTGTTGGGGAGGAGAAGGGGAAAGGGAGAAATAAAAACATAAACAGGGGGAATTAGGATGGAGAAAAAGACACAGATAGAAATCATAACCCTGAACGTGCAGGGGATGAACATTCTCACAAAACAGAAGCAGATAGCAGAATGGATTAAAAACCATAATCCTACAATATGCTGTTTACAAGAAACGCATCTGAAACAGGGGGATACACATAGGGTTAAGGTAAAAGGCTGGAGTAAAATATATTGTGCCTCAGCTAAAGTAAAAAAAGCAGGTGTAGCAATCCTAATCTCAGACAAAGCAAAAGTAAAGATAGATCTAATTAGAAGAGATAAGGAAGGACATTATATCCTGCTAAAAGGCACCATAAACAATGAAGCAATATCATTGCTTAACATATATGCACCAAGTGGTAAGGCATACAAATTCTTAGAGGAGAGGTTAAGGGAGTTACAGGAAGAAATAGACAGCAAAACTATAATATTGGGAGACCTCAACCTCCCCCTTTCTGAACTTGATAAATCTAACCTCAAAATAAATAAGAAAAAAGTTAAGGAGGTAAACAGAATTTTAGAAAAGGCACATATGATAGACCTCTGGAGAAAACTGAACGGGGATAAAAAGGAATATACTTTCTTCTCAAAAGTACATGGCACATACTCAAAAATTGACCATGTACTAGGGCATAAAAACCTCACAATCCAGTGCAGAAAAGCAGAAGTAGTCAATGCATCCTTTTCAGATCATGATGCAATAAGAATCATTTTTAATAAAGCACCATGGAAAAATAAGCTAAAAACTAATTGGAAACTAAATAATTTAATTCTAAAGAGTGAGTGGGCCAAAGATCAAATCAGAGAAACAATCAATAATTTCATTCAAGAGAATGACAATAATGAAACAACATACCAAAACTTATGGGATGCAGCAAAAGCAGTTCTTAGGGGAAGTTTTATATCTCTAAATGCCTACATGAATAAAATAGGGAAAGAGGAGATCAATGATCTGGGCATACAGCTGAAAAAGCTAGAAAAAGAGCAAATTGAAAACCCCCAATTAAATACCAAATTAGAAATACTGAAAATCAAAGGAGAGATTAATAAAATTGAAACCAAGAAAACTATTGAATTAATAAATAAAACAAAGAGCTGGTTTTATGAAAAAACCAATAAAATTGACAAACCTTTGGCCAATTTGATTAAAAAAAAGAAAGAAGAAAATCAAATTACCAGTATCAAAATGAAAAGGGTGAGGTCACCTCTAATGAAGAGGAAATCAAAACAATAATTAGGAATTATTTTGCCCAACTGTATGCCCATAAATTTGACAACCTTAGAGATATGGATGAATATCTACAAAAACATAAACTGCCCAGACTAACAGAGAAGGAAGTGAAATTTCTTAATGACCCCATATCAGAAAAAGAAATTGAGCAGGCCATCAACGAACTCCCTAGGAAAAAATCTCCAGGGCCAGATGGTTTTACATGTGAATTCTATCAAACATTTAAAGAACAACTAATTCCAATACTTTGCAGACTATTTGGGAAAATAGGGGAAGAAGGAGTCCTACCAAATTCTTTTTATGACACAAATATGGTACTAATACCTAAACCAGGTAGAGTTAAAACAGAGAAAGAAAATTATAGACCAATTTCTCTAATGAATATTGATGCAAAAATTTTAAATAAAATATTAGCAAAAAGATTGCAGCAACTCATTACGAGAATAATACACCATGACCAGGTAGGATTTATTCCAGGAATGCAAGGCTGGTTCAATATTAGGAAAACTATTAGCATAATTGACCATATCAACAACAAAACTACCAAAAACCATATGATCATCTCAATAGACGCAGAAAAAGCCTTTGACAAAGTACAACACCCATTCCTATTAAAAACACTAGAAAGCATAGGAATAAGTGGAACCTTCCTCAAAATTATAAATAGCATCTACCTAAAACCATCAACAAGCATTATTTGTAATGGGGATAAACTAGATGCATTCCCAATAAGATCAGGGGTGAAACAAGGATGTCCATTATCACCCCTATTATTCAATTTGGTTCTAGAAACATTAGCTGTAGCAATAAGAGAAGAAAAAGAAATTGAAGGAATTAGAATAGGAAAAGAAGAAACTAAATTATCACTTTTTGCAGATGATATGATGATTTATCTAGAGAATCCTAGAGAATCAAGTAAAAAACTACTTGAAATAATAAACAACTTTAGCAAAGTTGCAGGATATAAAATAAACCCACATAAATCCTCAGCATTCCTATACATTACTGACAAAGCCCAACAGCAAGAGATAGAAAGAGAAATTCCATTCAAAGTTACTGAAGGCACTATAAAATATTTGGGAGTCTATTTGCCAAGACAAACCAGGGCCTATATGAACATAACTATGAAACACTTTTCACGCGAATAAAATTAGATCTAAATAAATGGAGAAATATCAGTTGCTCATGGTTAGGCCGAGCTAATATAATAAAAATGACAATTCTACCTAAATTAATCTATCTATTCAGTGCCATACCAATCGAACTACCAAAATTTTTTTTTACTGAGCTGGACAAAATAATAACAAAATTCATTTGGAAAAACAAGAGGTCTAGAGTATCTAGGATATTAATGAAAAGACATGCTAGGGATGGTGGTTTAGCCACACCAGATATTAAACTGTACTACACAGCAGCAGTCATCAAAACTGCCTGGTACTGGTTAAGAAACAGGGGTGTGGATCAGTGGAATAGGATAGGTACACAAGTAGGTGAAATCAACAAGTTTAGCAATCTACTCTTTGATAAACCCAAAGAAGCCAGTTTCTGGGCTAATAATTCACTATTTCACAAAAACTGTTGGGAAAGTTGGAAAATGGTAGGGCAAAAACTGGGCATAGACCAATATCTTACACCATATACCAAAATAAAGTCAAAATGGGTTCATGATTTAGGAGTAAAAGTTGATATTCTAAGTAATTTGGGAAAGCAAGGAATAGTTTACTTATCAGATTTGTGGAAAAGTAAAGAATTCATGACCCAACAAGAGATAGAGAGCATTACAAAATGCAAAATGGATAATTTTGATTATGTCAAATTGAAATGTTTTTGTACAAAAAAAGCCAATGCAACAAGAATTAGGAGGGAAGCAGAAAATTGGGAGAAAATCTTTGCAACTAGTATCTCTGATAAAGGCCTCATTTCTAAAATATACAGGGAGCTAAGCCAAATATATAGGAATACAAGCCATTCCCCAATTGAGAAATGGTCAAAGGATATGAACAGGCAGTTTTCAGAGGAAGAAATTAAAGCTATCTACAGGCATATGGAAAAATGCTCTGGATCGCTGCTGATTAGAGAAATGCAAATCAAAACAACTCTTAGATACCACATCTCTCCTGTCAGATTGGCTAAAATAACAAATCAGGAGAATGATAAATGCTGGAAAGGATGTGGGGAAATTGGAACATTGTTGCATTGCTGGTGGAGTTGCGAGCTGATCCAGCCATTTTGGAGGGCGGTGTGGAACTATGCCCAAAGGGCTATAGAAATGTTCATACCCTTTGACCCAGTAATACCACTTCTAGGATTGTATCCCAAAGAAATCACGCAAGCGGGAAAAGGACCCATATGTACAAGAATATTTATAGCAGCTCTCTTTGTGGTAGCCAAGAATTGGAAAGCAAAGGGATGCCCATCAATTGGGGAATGGCTGAACAAGCTGTGGTATATGAAGGTGATGGAATACTATTGTGCCATAAGAAATGGGGATGATGCAGACTTCATAACAACCTGGAAAAACCTACACGACATAATGCTGAGTGAGCGGAGCAGAGCCAGGAGAACGTTGTGCACAGCCACAGATATGTGGATTCCGTGAGGACCAACCCTGACATACTGCGCTTCTCTCAGCAACCTAAAGGGGCAAGGACAACTCCAGGGGACTCACGATGGAGAATGCTATCTTCATTCAGAGAAAGAACTGCGAAGTTTGAATACAGACTGAGGCACACTACATGCTCGCCTTTTCTGCTTCTCTTTTGTTTTTGGTTTTGGGGTATTTTTTTTTGTTTTTTTTTTGGTTCTGTTTCTTCTTTCTCATGATTCATTCCATTGGTCAAAATTCTTCTCCACGACTTAACTAGAGCATAAATTAATTCAATGCGAAGTTATACATGACAGTTATATGAGACTTCATGCCGTCTTGGGGAGGGAGGGGAGAGGGAGGGGAGAAAAACTGGAACTCAAAACTATGTAGAACCATGTGTGGTAAACTAAAAATAAATAAAGGAAAAAAAAATGTAAAAAAAAAAAAAAAAAAAGAAGAGAGATTAGATTTGTATTGCCTGCTCAAAAGGACAGAACTAGGGACAGATAGTGAATGATATAAGGAGGCATGTCTCTTTAACAGGGTGCTTATGTTACCCTTTTTCTTTGAGTCTCCTGGAAACTTTCTACAGAGAGAAAGCCAGGTCTTATTAGGAAAAGGAAGCCATTTTGACAAGCTAATGAGGCAGGTTACCAGAACAGCTCAAAGCTAAAACCTCAAGGAATGGCTAATCCATATTCTTAAGCCATTTCTTTCAAGTTATGAACTACCATTTCACAATTTCCACTGAATGATGATATAAATTTTAAAAAAAATTCTACCCCTTCCCACCTTGAGAGCTCTTCATCCCTAGTGATGCTTACAGTAGTCATTCCTACAATAGGGGGCCATAAAGAGTACACAACAACCCTAGAACCATATACCCAAATCCATCAAGATGAAATTCAGTATGGATAAATGTAAAGTCTTGTACTTGGGTTAAAAAAAATCAAGTTTACAAGTACAAGATAGAAGAATTATAGCTGGACAAGAGTTCATATGAAAAATGACCAGGATTTCAAGGAACAGAAAGCTTAATATAAGTAAAGAGTGTGATAAAGCAGCCAATAAAATTAATGTGCTCTTAAATTCCACCTAGGGAGGGATACTATAGCTTCTAGGTTTGGTCTTCTTGTACTCTGTCATAGCCATGCCGCAACTTGGGTGTCTAGTTCTGGGTGTCACATTTTAGCAAGGACATAGATAAAATGGAGAGTATCTAGAGGGGCTCAGGGAAATGAGGGCCCTGAGACCATTGACATATGAGGACTTGTTGAAGGAACTGCAGTGTCTAGCCTGAAGAAGAGAAGAAACCAGTGCATGAGAGCTGGCTTCAAACATCTGAAAGACTGTCATGAAGAAAGGGAATAGAATTGGGGGAGGGGGTTAATTTTAGAGGGAAGAATTGAAGTAATGAGTTAAAGATGGGTTCAATTTAAGGAGAAACTACCAAGTTTTAGAGCTAGTCAAAAGGACAGTGGGCTGCCTTGGAAGGGAGGGTTTTCTTCCCTGGAGGTCTCTGAGGAAAGGATGGATGACTACCTGGCAGATATGTTGTAGGGAATGTTCTTATTTAAGTGTGGGTTGGAATGCATTGATCTTTTGAGGCTTCCCTCTCCTGGTTTCTGGTTACCCAATCTCCAACCATGGAATGGCTGGTGGAAAGAGAAACATTTTTACATGCGTTTTATAATTCATTCGTTTTTACTGCTGTTCTTTTTTTTTCAATTTTGGTTACTTTTGTCCCTAAATATAAAGTACCTCCTTGGTCATTAAAAACATCTGGGTACAAGGGGTCAGCTTTTCTCGAATTAGATGTAGAAACCATATTTAGAAGCATCAGCAAGCATTCCAAGTTAACCATGCTTGATAGGATTTAAAGAGGCTTCAGCAAAGTTGTAAACATCTGCAAAAAATCTGTGGGCTTCTCATCTACCAGCCCATTTTTATTTCCTGTTCTGTCCCGGTGGCCAGGTAGCATATTTTGTTGGCTCAGAATCTATAGCCTTTAGAATAGGAGGTGTTGGAAGATGCCGGGGACAGGAAAGGAAATTGGTAGAGGGCAAGCATGCCAAAGAGCTTACATGGAGAAACTACATGGCTAAAAGAAAGTTGCCCAGGCTTGGGGCAGGAAAAAGAAGCTTCCTTTCAGAGTGTTGCTAATGACCTGCGGGGGAACAGCACAGCAGTCATTTCGCAGATACGATGGCAGGTCACTGCGACAGATGTTCCCAACATATGTGGAGAATTAATTACCCACTAGTAAACAAAATCTGTGATGCAGAGAGTCATTTTGTCCAAATTTCTTTCGATTTTGCTGTTATTAGGAGCTTAATTTTTCTTGATCATCTAGACCCTCTTGGATTAAGCATTCCTTAATGGGCTTTACTGAACATTCCAAAGTGAGGGACAGGGAGGAAAGTTAGGGTGGAGGGGAAGGAGGAGAGAAAACAAGATAGAGAGGAGAAGAGGAGGGGCAGAGGACTGAGTTACCTTGTCGAAGTTGTAGCACAGTGAGAGATTAGTAAGATTCTTGGATGCCAGTCATATTTTTTTAACATACACTGGTGGTGATCTCCTATTCAAAAAGATTTTTCCTTAATTTTACTACTAGAATTTGGGGTATATGGGAGATGAATTCATGAAATCTTATAGAAGTAGACTTTGGGAAAGATTCATTCTTCTTTGAGGTGCTGTTGAGATTCTGAACATCAGAAGTAAGCTCAGCCATTCATGGCTTGAAAACCAAAGAAAAAAATCAGAGGCTTATGAAAGCCTCCTGCTGCTTGTCACATAAAACTTTTTCCTGATGTGTTCCTTAACGAAAAGTTTGTCAAAATGCCCTGGCTTCTAGAGCGAATTAATCTCAATGAAGGTTACTGATGAGCTATCCATTTATCCTCTCAAGACTCTCCAAACTAATACATGTACAGATAGCCAGCCATAGGTTCCTCTTAATCCCAGCTATGCTAAACTGCTCCCCCCATTTCCAAAAGGGATAATTTCTTTGAGTAGCACACTTAAAAATGTTTTTGAATAAAATAAATTTGCTCACTTTTTAAAGACTCAATTTGATCACATTAATCCCCCTTTCAAAAAAAAATACAACCAAAACCTCAAGCAGGATTAGATTTCTTCGGGAAATTTCAGTGGCTTCTTTTCCATCTCTAAATGTTTCATAAAGATATATTTCCTCTAACTCTTTTGACTGTCTATATTTCTAAAACAGGGCTGCTGTTTATTACGATTTCTAAGAAATATCATTCTCTAAGTAATATCTTCTACACTGAGGCATCCCCTCACCCATACACATACCCCCGGAGGTGTTTCTTAATGTATTTCCCTCCATTTTTAATTTGATTTTTAGTTCAGGAGGACAGATGGCAAAAGAGAGAGCCTTCTATGCTAATAGAAAAAGATCTTTCATGAAAGCTGTGAGAAAATTGTAACTTTTGTGGAGAGAAGAGAACAAGCATTTATTAAGTGCCTACTATGTGCCAGGCACTGTTCTAAGCACTTTGCAAATATTTTATTTGATCCTCACAACAACTGTGTGAAGTAGGTGATATGATTATCTCCCTTTTACATTTGAGGAACACAAAACAAAACAAAACAGGTTAAGTGAGTAGCTCAGGGTCACACAGCTAGTTAGTATCTGAGGTTTGACTTTGAGCCTTCCTGAACTCAAATCCAATACTCTGTATGATTACTTAATTTGGTAATATGATAAAACAGAAGTCATTTTACTGAAACTTTGAAGTGTAACTTTTCATATTAAAAATTTTGCTACTTTAAGTTATAATCAAATTTGGATAAAGTCATTACAGACTGTGAATGAAATTCCTATTTCAAGTATGAGAAACCAATGGCCTAGTCTATAGGTCTGTCCACCATCATCTCTTCCTGGGTTGCCCAAACTATGTAATAACCCAACAATCATTCTGGAATCTACCACTCATCTCTTTACTTCTCCATGCCTCCTCTCCTCCCTTCAACTTCCACTCCCTCAACACACCTACTATACTACATAGCTTAAAATACACCCTGGGAAGTCAGGTCTTAAATGAAGCCCAAAGTCTACTTAAGATAGAAAGCCAAAGGAAGCAAATGAGTATATATTGCATATGTTAGGACAACACTGGGAAATTCAGGAGAAGGAAGGCATACACTAAAAAATTCTCCAGACCTATATGTAAAGCTTTTCAATTTTTAAAATGCCTTAAATTAAAATTTTCAACAGAAAAGTCCTACTCTGATGCCTGATGGTATGGAAGTGTCTCTGGATTCTCAAAAGTTATAATGGCAGAATATAAGCTTTGGTAGTTTCTGCCAACCTGAGAAAAGCTTTGAGGTATGCTCTGAGAAACAGATATTCCTCATTTTATTGCACTTCATTTTATTGTGCTTCATAGAAAATGCATTTTTTACAAATTTAAAGTTTGTAGTAAACCTGTATCAACTATATCTGTCAGTACCATTTTTCTAACAGCATGTACTCCTGTTATGTGTCTGCATCACATTTTAGTAATTCTCATAATATTTCAAACTTTTTCATTATTATTATATCTATTATGTGGTCTATGATCAGTGATCTTTGATGTTACTGTTGTAGTTATTGAGCAGTGTGGGGAGAAGGACATATCCCCAAGAGAACTTTATTTGGACTTTTTTGTCTGCATTAGGACTTTGCTAATTAAAGCATGCCCATACCTCAGGGTACAGGGAAGAAACCTTCAATGGCAGTGTGTGGAGAAGAACACACCCTCAAGAAGGACTTTACTTGGATACTCTGTATTTACTAAAGAAGATTGTAACTTTCTGTGACCTAGTTTGTATTGCAAACAAGTATTTTGGGGAATGACACTGAATGACATGTTTTGTTATGTTGTTGTGAATGTTATGCTTTAGTTCCCTGATGTGATCACAGGTATAATGCCTCTATTTGTTCCAGGATCCATGGCCATTTAGACTAGACTAGATTAAGATCTAAGGTCAAGGATCCTGGAAAGGGTAGAGTGTAATGTTAAGCAGTGTGGGACATTTTTTTGCTGTTTTCTCTTTGAGAATGCTAAAGTAATCAAGTCTTGATTAAGTCTTACTCTGTGTGAAGCCCTAGGCCCATACACTTTTGCTGATTAGGGGTGAAGCCTTCAAGCCCTAAGAAGGGTATATAAACTCAGAGGTTAGCATTTTGTTTCGGGATCTCACTCACTGGAAGACTATTGGTACGGAGACTCTGGGTAGCCGTTGTTAAGAGCCCCCTAGCTTTGAAGAAACCCAGATGTTGGTGCTTCTCTGGTAACTATGTATAGCTATGTATCAGTCAGCAGCTATCAACATCAAGGCAAGTCCTTCCACCAGCAAAATGATTGTTACTTACTGAAGGCTCAGATAATGGTCAGTACTTTTTTTTTAGCAACAAAATATTTTTAATTAAGGTGTGTACATTGGGTTTGTTACCCATAATACTATTGCGCACTTAATAGACTATAGTCTTTTATATGCACTGGGAAATCAAAAAAATTGTGTAACTCACTTTATTGAAATATTCACTTTATTGCAGTGGTTTGGAGCTGAACCTGCAGTATCTCTGAGATATACCTGTAGATTGGCTGTACCTGTACCTGATACCTGTAGTAACTTACAATTAGTCCATCTATCTAGAGTCAATGGGGTGAAATATGCAGGAGTTGACTCAGGAAACTCAGGGTCCAAATCTCTACTGAGACGTTAATTGATTAGTTACGTGATCTTGTAGGGCAAGTCATGTAGCCTCAGTAAACCTCAATTTCTCTCTTTCTAAAATAGAGATAACAGTAGCATCTCCCTTGCTAGGATTGTTATGAGGATCAAATAAGATAGTGTATATAAAATACTTAGGACATTCTACACAAGTGTCACTTATTATTGTTAAGTGCTAAGTGGCTTATCATTGGAAAACAGATACTAGGGGTTTCATGGTGACTGGTGAAATTATGAGCAGTGTAGGACAGCAGGCAAAATTTTTCTAGAGAATGGTTCCAAGTAAGGATGGTGAGAATCTGGAGCACAGGATCCTTATTGTACCTTTGTAACAGATCTCTTGATTATAACCCAGGCAGATAGTTCCTGGAGAATTTTGGACTATACTTGAATACAACCAAGTTCTAGGGTGCATGGTGCAGTGGACACAGATTATAAGAAGTCAACTGATAGCAAAGATTAAAGTGAAGGAACACTACGCTGAAGATGAAGGTGACTTTTTATTGCATTTCTTACTCCAGTCATTGATTTCCTGTCCTTTTTTTTCCTATAGATTTGACCCATCAGAGGAAACAAAATTCTTTATAAAAAGGTATCTGATGTATAACATCAGTTGGTATTCATTTTCTGTGGCAAGTCACTAAGAATTGACAGTTTAAATTTATTTGGGAGGAACAACCTTTTTGTTTGTTTGACTTAAGTAAACTAAGGAATTGTGGGTTTTTCAGGATAGAGAATTTAATTATGTACTATGGTCCTCTGAATGATTCTTTTTATCTTGGGGGTGATGGAGGGAGCCATGTGTAATGGTAATTAAAGTGGGACTTTTTTGCTGTTTTCTCTTTTGGAGCACTTAGGTAATCAAGTGCCTTTGATGAGTCTGGCCTTTGTTTCCTTCATTAAATCCATGAGTCTTTGATGACCTGCTTAAGAAACAAGAAAGCATAGTTCACATAGATTTGAGTTGCATGTTTGTGACACCCTTTGACTCTGAACAGGGTATAAAAACTCAGAGGTTAGCATTTTGTTTGGGGTTCTCACTCACTGGAAGTGTGGGTATGGAGACTCTGGGTAGCTGTTGTTAAGAGCCCCCCAGCTTTGAAGAAACCCAGATGTTGGTGCTTCTCTGGTAACTATATAATGCTATGGATAGACTGGTTTGTGTTATTTGCTCTGTTTGTATAATGTATGTTTGTAATTTCTGTTTGTATTCTCTCTGAAGTTCAGGCTGCCGGCTTTTTCCCCTGAACTAAGTGAATGATATATGTATGTTTGATTAAAGTGAGATTGTAAACCCCTTAAAGTTGCTTTCCTTAGAAAAGCAGATCAAAGAACCTGTGCTGGCAGCTCTTGTTGCTGGTCTTGTTGGGTCTTTCACCTCCGCAGCAGTTGCTAGCGACATTGTTGTTATACCGTGATGGAATTTACCTCTTGGCTTTTCCCTTTGTTATAAAGAAAATTCAAAAGATGGTTGCATTGATGTGTGTGCATTAACATATCATTTTTAGTATGATGCCAAAGCATGAGGTAACATGCCAATAACTTTGGTTTCAAAGATTTTTTTTGGCACTCAAGTGTCCAGTCTATGAAAATCCTGAAAATCGTTATCTCCTACTTTTGTACCTTTGCATAAGGTTGAACTTCTGTTCTTGCTCAATTTTCTCAGTATATATCCCCTGGTAAAAATCTAATTGATGGTAATTGGTTGAATTAATAGTGGGGCACTGTTATCAAGAAAGTAGTACTTTCTTCTTACCTCTATTGCTTAGAATACATAGCTGTCCTTTAAAATTCTGCTCAGGTTCTACTTCCCATTAAGAAATAACTTTCCTGGTTCCTCTCAGTTGTTAGTGTTTATTCCCTTTTAATTACCTTCTATTTACTTTTCTGTATGGAATACTTATCAGCTGGAGGGGTTACCTATACTGAGTCACACTCACTCTTGAGTCAGGTCCCCAGGGGGATGGCTAGTTGCATGTCTTGCTATATATCTCTTCTATATCATTCAGTGACCCAGTGATTAGTGTACCACTATCAATTTGAACGATTACCATCAATTAGCTTTTTACAAGGTGATATTTACTGAGAAGACATGGCAAGAAGTTCAAATATGTGTCAGCAGACTGGGGTGAGAAAGGGGAGTAAGACACTTTCCCCTCTAACTACTTTGGACCTGGGGAAATATGGGCTCCAATTTAAGGTTATTACTGCAAAGCATTTGGCCCCCCAAGTTCACTCCTAGTATAGCCAATGGAAGATGGAGCTTCTATCTTGCCAGGTCAGTTCATAGTTGGGGTTGGATCCTGAAGGTCACTTCTCAGAACTGTCTTCTTCACTAGGCTTGGTGGGTAACAAGCTGGTATGGACTCCAGTCCCTGTACTTTTCAAACTCTCACAGAGCTCTGTACCAAAAAAAATAAGGCATGAACAGAAGGTGGCCCAATGTCAGATGGACAGGCTTTCCTAGGAGACCATTTACCCAGCATGTTCATGACAGCTAACAGGGGAGCAAGAACACAAGACTCCTGTCTCATTCAGAGGCCCATAGTTGTTCTTCCTTCTCAGTTGAAGAGGGAGGAATGAGACAGTCTAATTCAGGGGTGGGGAATTGTACCAGCAAGGCAATAATAACAGTGTAGATGATAATCGTCAAAATGCCTCTGCGGCAAAACAACTGCGAAGTTTGGATTCATTCAAAGAGCTGCGCTTGAGGACCTAGAGGGCCACATGTGGCCTCAAGGCCACAAGTTCCCCAGCTTTGGCCTAATTGCGCACTCAGTTCCAGCTCAGTAGAGAATCAAAAGGCTCCTCTTCACTACACAGTAAACAGACAGTAAACAGTCATAAAATACTTGCACATGCTTTGAATTTGAGAATAACTCTCTCTATTATGTGTCCATGGAAGCAGGCTCACCAAACATTCATGCAGGCCCCTGAACATGCTCCTAGGACTGGATTTCCATTGGCCAGTCCCTGATATTTGTGAATATGTTGTATTTCCTTCCTTCACCCCTCCTACCTCCCAAAAGAGGGTAGCTACTTTTTTTCCCCTCCATTTTGTTCTTACATCCTCAACATGTACAACAGTGTCTTGCACTTTTTTTCCTTGTTTTTCATCTGTGATTTCATTGCTTTAGGCAACTCTCGTGCAAAGAATTCCATCTACAAAAGCAGATTGGCAGTTTATGCAATTTTTAATCTGAAACTTGTCTGTAACCTTAGAGAGATTGTTTTGGAGAGTGTCTTGAGGATACTTGGAGGTTAAGTGATGTGACCATCATCACATAACCAGTATATGTGAAAGGCAGGACATGAGCTCACTGTTTCCTGACTCCATTCACAATGCAGCAAGGTAGGGTAGTGGATTGAGTGCTGGCTGATCCTGGAGTTCGGAAGGCCTGAATTCAAATCCAACCTTAGACATTTAATATCTAAGTAATTTTGGACAAGTCACTTAACCTCTGTCTAAGTTTTTTCAACTGTAATGGGGATCATAATGGCACCTCCTCCCAGAATTGTTGTGAGAATCAAATGAAATATTTGACAGTGCCAGGCATATAGTAGGCACTAAACCAATGTGTATTCCTTTCCCCTTTCCCTATATCATACTGATGATTCTCATAGTATGAAATTATGATTTAGATTCCCTACACTCAAGAGGGAAGAAGGAGGGAAAAAGGAGAAGGGGGTGAGGCGGGGAGGAAATTAGATGTGAATTAAGGGAGGGATTTGTCATAAGTAAAACAAATTCTAAGAATGTAAAAACACATTTGTAGAACTTTTTAAGACAGCAAATTGTGAGAATCTGAGAGGGTACTCAGAAATTGGGGAATAGATGAACAAGCTATGGTATGTAAATTTGATGGCATACTATTATGCTGAACTCTCATCTGCACAATGACCAACCAGGATTCCAGAGGATTAAATAGTGAAACATTTTTCCTACCTCCTGATAGAAAAGTGAAGAAGTCAGAATTCAAAATTTTTTAGGACATGACCAATGTAGAAATTTGTTTTGATTGACTATATATGTTTATAATGGGTTTTGTTTTTTCTTGTGTTCCTAATGGAGAGGAGGGGAAGATTTGGGTAGGAAGGAGAAAAGACAGATCTTGACCGATTAAAACAAATTAAAAAAACCTAAGGAACTCTCATCAAGACAATGACCAATCACAGTTCCTGAGGGCTAATGATGAAATATGCTGCCCACCTCCTGTTAGAGATGTAATGGACATAGAATGCAGATTGAGATGTATGTTTTTAGACATGGCCAATGAGAAATTTTGTATTACCTGACTACACATGTTTGTAATAGGGATTTTATTTTTCTTGCTTTCTCAAGGTTGGGGTGGGGGAGGGAGAGGAGACAAATAGGAGGGAGAAAAGGCTGATCTTTCCTTGAAAATAAAATAAAATAAAATTTAATTTAAAAGATAAAATGAAGGACTGGGACACACTAGTCTCTGAGGTCCTACCCAGCTATGAGCCTGATGCCATGAGCAGTCATACTCCATTCTAACAGGAACCTAGAAACTTACAAGGAAACTTTTCTCCACTAGACAGGTGTGAGGAGCCATATAGACTCAGAAGCATCACCCCATCATGCGAGCCTGACCAGAGGTTGGGTATGGAAGCAATGTTATCACTCTTTAGCTCACAGCCCAGAGAAAATCTACCCCTCCCTTCTCTGTCCCACAGCCACCTGTCACCCCTTCACACTATAAAGCCAAAAAAGCATTTTCTGTGACCTAGTGTTAGGTTCTAGAAGAGTCACAAAAGAAAGGATCCAAGGTACAGCATAATCTCATTAAAATGGTAGTTCAGAGTACTTTGGGAGTAATGCTGCATTTGGAGTCAGAGGAACCAAGCCCAAATTGTAGACCTGCCAAGGTCCTCTTGTGACATTGGGTAAACCACTGGACCTTAGTTACTTATATGTGAAATGAGAGGCTTAGATTGGATGGCCTCTGAGGTCCCTCCATCTCTAAATCCATGATCCTTTGATCTCGTTCCCCTTTTAAGATAGATATAATAACACACCATCTTCCTCACTGGATATGTTGTGAGGAAAAATTATTGTTAATGTTTGTCCTTCATTCTCAAAGAGGACCAATGACATCACAAGGGGGATGTCTTGACTCGCACGTAAATTGCTCCTTGCAGAGTATTAATCAACATCTACCAGGCACTGTACTGGGTGCTGGGGATCCATATAGAATAAATGAAAGGAAATTACATTCCATCAGGGAGACCACATGTATGTATATAAATAGATGCAGAATAAATACAAAATAAAAGCAAGGCAGGTAGGAAAGAAAGGCAATGACAAGCTTACCTTAATAAATTTTTGTACTTAAATGTTTGTTGTTATTTAATGCTAATAATTATCATAGGCATTTGAGAAGGTGTCCTGCTGTGTTTTAAGTGCTAGGTTTTATGAGGAAAAGAACTGTGTCTTAGCTAAGTTTGTTTCTCCCTCAGCACTCAGCAAAGTACTCTGCATACAGTAAGCAATTAATGAATGCTGGTTAAATTGGTTTATAGCCTTTATGTAGAAGAACAGCCTCTCTTTTGCATAGCAGGTGCCTGTAGGTAAATCAGAGCTAGAACAATGTTGGGCCTGCTAGTTTTATGAGCATGGTACATCCCATGTGCTTCAGAGATCCTCAGGGTCTAAAGACTGATTTCAAGACCTGGTTATCCCAAAACACTACAAAATCATCTTCTGGAATTTTGCCACCATTTTTGCATTTTGTTCTTTTTACATTAGACTGAACACTAGCAAGTTAATTGAATTTGTATTTTTTCCTACTCCTCATTTCCAAACCATTGTTTTACTTTTCATTCTTGAGCTTCCCTGTAATTAAATACTAGGTGAACACAGTAACACAGCGCGTACAGTATGTCAAATTCTGAGAAGCCGGGCGAGGCCAATAGAGCTCATGAAGCAGCTGCAGAGTCCTCAGCTGCACTCATTTATTATTCCTTGCAACAAATGATTAAAACCAATTCTCTGATTAATCAAAACTCTACTTTGGAACTAGCCGCGTGAGACCAGAATTTTAAATCATGTTATGTAGACTGTAGCGATATAAAGAACACGATTGAAAAATTAATTTTATAAGAAATATTTAGCAAATACACGTTAATCTTCCTCCAGACTTCTTAAAGATCATAGCTACACTCAAGCAAACTTTGAAATATATGTCTTGCCAAGCACCAAGGAAAATGTCACATTCTTTTAATAAGTGTGTTGTGTCATTGTGAATCATTTCTCCTTGAAAGAATCCAGGACTGTTTATGGCTTTGGAAATGACTGCATCCTAGAAGGAATGAAAGGTGGTTGCAGGAATGGTAATGCTGTACTTGTAGTCAGGAGGGACCCAGGTTCCTACCTTTCCTTGATTGTTACTGCCATATGACCACAGGCAAGTCATTCAACCTCAGTTTCTTCATCTGTAAAGTGGGAAGAATACCAGCTGTAGGACAAACTTCACAAAGATGTTTTGAAGATCAAATAAGCTAAAGTGTTTAAAGCTTTTTGGAAATCATAAATAATAACCAAGATTGTGTTTCCTCATCTGTTTACATGCTGTATCCCCAAGTAGAACTAACACTCTTTGAGTGTAGGGAATGCTTTTCTCTTTACAACCCATCACCTAGCACAGTATGGTGCCTATAGTTAGTCAGTCACTCAGTCAACAAGAATGTCACTTATTAGGTGCCAGGCACTGTACTGAGAACTAAAGATAAAAAGAAAGGCAGAAAACATCCCTTTCCCTTAAGAAATTTGCATTCTAATAGAGGAGACAACAAGGGAATAACTAGATACACTCAAGATATGAAATATATTTGGAAGGTAATACGGAAATGTAATCCCTGTCCTAAAGCCCTTTACTATAGAACTCTCTCCTTATTGGTGGAGATGACTGCCCTGCCCTATGCGAGGGGCAGGGTGGAATTGGAGAGAGTGGGAGAACTCCAGCTTTTTCCAGTCCTCTTCAGGATTCCTCAGCTTCAAGTCGTCTTTGGGACTCTTCAAGGGTCGATTGCTTCAGGTTCTCTTGGCGTCCATCTTTGAGAGAGTAGATGGAAGAAGCTTACCCCACTTCAGGTTGTTGAAGAAGACTCTGGGAAGACAGACACAAGAGGAGCTAGTGGAGACATCAGAACCCTATCCCTATTTTGCTCCAATAGAGACTTGGGGGAGTTTACCCTTAAGTGAGATCTAGAATTCTCTTTCTCTCTCTCTCTTGGGCTGAGTTATCTCCCCATAGGAGAGCTCCTTCACTGTGCCTTGTCTAATATATATTCTTTTATGTAGGTCTTCTCTGATTTTTGTTTTGCCATGATGTTGATAAATGGCTTTCTTGACCCTATACTACGTGTGTTCGTTGTGGAAATGGTGTTTGATGGAAAAAGGATTCAGGCCTTGGAAATAGAGCATGGGTGTCCACTTCTCTAATAATGACAAAGTGATCAGATGTTAGTTTGAACTAAAAAATATCCCCTAGAATATTTAAGGGATCTGATAGATATACTTCTAGTCATCTCTCTGAGGAGACCAGAGTGGCCTCTGACCTCAATCTCCTGTTTCCTCTCCTGGCAGGAATGAAAGCCTCCCTTGGTGAAGGGTGGGCAGGGAAGAGGCTAGAAGTAGGACACTATGTGTAGAGGTGAGGCCAGGCACATAGCAAGGCTCCATGTTTGTAGCACGGGAGTGTCATTGTGTGGCTTGAAGGGAGGCAGAATAGACATCTCTAGCCTCTTCTTCACCCACCCTTCTTCAAGGGAGACTTTTATTCTTGCCAGGAGGGAAAGTAGGAGGTTGGGCTGGAGGCAACTCCATTCTCCTCAGAGATTAGTGTCATAAAGTAGACAGAAAGATAGATTGATAAAAAATTACGTTCAGATAAAGGAATTTTAGTGTTCATGAACAAGGAAGTGGAATACTTATAGGCAAAGGTAAGATCAATGGTATGACCATTTTTATTTATAGTTAAAGTGACATGAAAGATTAGATCACGGGAATTAAGTAAATAGCAGAAATTTACTAAATATCAAATTGAATTTGAATTTTCTTATTCTTTACGAATTATGCGGGTGATGCTAAAGTGGGGGAAAAGGTGAGAACAGTACCTCCCTACCCCAGTCAGAGAGAATCAGAAACAGAAAATGTCCTACAACTTTCTGGTAGCCTTCACGTTAGCATGTGATGCTGGAAAAGCTAAGCTTTCGGAATGAATATCACTTCATTATTATTATATCAGAATCTGAAAATTGGGATATGGAGACATAAATAGGGATAGCGAATTTAAATTACGCTTCAGAAGTTTTATTAAAACAGCTTTGTTTTTTTCTGATGATGCACAATATTTTATTGCTTAAAGGAAGAATTATTTACAATAACAAATTAACCAAAAGTCCCTCAATTTTCTTAGCCAGAGGTTCAAATGTTTCCTGTATTCTTCTATGCTTCAAGGCATAAGCAGTCTTGAATGAAGTGAGTAAACTTATAGACCTGCAGTTAGTGGTAGTTATAAAATGGGAAAGAAAAAACAACTCCGGGGTTGACCAGTAAGAATTCTGGGTATTGAAATTAATTCAGTATAACTCCCTAATCTGGAATTGCTGGATTAATAAAACAATCATCATGTATTTTTTAAAAAATGCATTTATAGGATCCTCAGTACAATTTTATATAATATTAATGTATGTCTAATTGCATTAGTGGCAATCAACTGATATTTCCAAGTGCAGATGAATTTAACTTTTATTGATTTTTAAAGTGAATGCTTTTTCATATTAAAGGTAGGATGACTGTTTCTTGAAATGCCTCTTAGGTCTTACAACTTAACTGTCACTTGCTTCCCAGTAATGAAGGGCTTCTTAACAAGTTACTAAGTTACAAGTTATAAGTTATTAACAATTATCCTGAAGAAAATCTCTTTCAAATCCATAATTAAAATATTGCGGTGTCACTACACTAGCATCATCAAAGAAAAGAATCTTTGTCATTTGACATTGTTTCAACAATCCAGCTAGCAGCTCATAGAACAACAGCCAGCTCACAGAATGCTGCAAGCCCAGGTCCTTTTGATCTGCTTTACTAAGGAAAGCAACGTTAAAGGGTTAATAGTCTTACTTTAATCCAGCATACAAATATCATTTACTTAGTTCAGGCGAAAAAACCAGTACCCTGAATTACATACCAAATACAATTCGTAGTTATCAACATCTGAGTGTTCAGCCAGGGAGCTCATTATAACAGCTGGCCCAGAGTCATGCACCACTCCTGCTGGGGCTCAGAGCTCCTAGAGAGAACGCCAACCTCTGTGCTTATATATCCTATTCAGGGCCCCAACCTCACCCATGCTGGGCGTGGAAAAGTTCCCCACCCCCAATATCACATCAGATACAAATTAATCAATGACTCCCAATTGTCTCAGTGCTGAGAAATACAAAAACATCCCACTCTATCTGCCCCATTCAAACAAAGGCCAGAATCATTAAAGGTCAACAGCGGGAAGTCCCACCTTAATTACTATTACAGACACACATCTGGTCTGAGAGTTGGAGTTACATTTCACATGTTCATGGACAATCTTGGATACAATCAAAAGAGAACTAGATCCAGAATGGTCTAACTGATGTCACAGCTATATATATATCATAGTGCAATGCATTGCTATGGGGTAGAGATGCTATAGTCTCCTTTTTTGGTAGTTTGTTGTAGCCTTGGTCTTCCTTGATATCACATTATATGTTATTGTTCAGTCATTTTCAGTTGTGTCTGACTCTTTGTGACTCCATTTAGGGTTTTCTTGGCAGAGATACTGGAGTGGTTTGCTATTTCCTTCTCCAGCTTATTTTACAGATTAGGAAGCAGAGGCAAACAGGGTTAAATGACTTGCCCAGGGTAAGTGTCAGAGACTGGATTTGAACTCACAAAGGTGAATCTTCCTGACTTCAGGCATGGTGCTTTATCCACTGTGCTGACTCACTACCCTGTCGCATTTTTAAGGTAGTGTCAAATGAGCACAGTGGTGAAATATTGGGCAACAAAATATGAAGCAGTGAAAAGGAGGACTGCCTGTTTTCTTTTTATTTTGATTCTATAAAATTTAAATGTTTTTGAATCAATCTAATGCATTTAAAATGAGAAGGGAAAGAAAAATCTTTGCAGCAAGTTCCTCTGGTAACGATCTCATATGCAAGATATATAAGGAATTCATTCAAATTTGAAAGACTGAGTCATTCCACAATAGAAAAATGATCAAAGGACATGAGGAGGCAGTTTTCATAGGAAGAAATCTAAGATATCAATAACGATTCAGAATGCTCCAAATCATTGATAATTGGAGAAATGCAAATTAAAGCAACTATGAGGTTCTACCTTGCTCCTATCAGATTAGCAAAGATGACAAAAGAGAAAAAGTATAATTATTGTAGGGACTACAGGAAAACGGGCACACTAATCACCCTGTGGAGCCATAAATTGGTAAATAAATTCTAGAGAATAGTTTTGAACTACACCATTTGACCCAGCTATACAACTACTAGGCATATACCCCCAGGAGATCAGAGAAAGAGAGAAATGACCTATACGTACAAAAATATTTATAGCTAATCTTTTCATAGTAGCCCCAAACTGAAAACTAAGGGAGTGCCCTCTGGAGAATGGCTAAACACATTACGGTATATGAGTACAGTGGAAAATTATTATGCCATAAGAAATCATGAAAATGAACAGTTTCAAAAGAAACAGTGAAGATCTGTATGAACTGATACACAGTAAAGTAAGCAGGCCTAGGAGAACAATTTGTACAATAACAATTTGATAGATAAAAACAACTCTGAAAGACATTTGAACACTAATCAATGCAATAATAAACTGAGTCCAGAGAACTGAAGATGAAACATGCAACACATCTCTTGACAGAGAGATGATGAACTTAAAATGCAGTGTGAGACATACATTGGTAGATATGATCATTGTGGGAATTCATTTGCTGGTGTTTCATTTTTCATTTTTTTAATTGATCAACAAGGTGGGGAAAGGGAAGGGAGAAAAAATAAAGGCTTATTAAAATTGTTAATTAACTAATAAATTTAAAACAAACCAAAATTAGGTATATGGGGGCAACTTGTTAATAGACCAGGAGCTAGTATTTGAAAAAGTCTAGTAATCTGTTGGTTGATTACAGTCCTTTATTTACTCATTTGCAAATTCTTTTCATTGGCTTTTTAAAATAGGGTTCATTTAGGTGAACCTAGAATGGAAATACGAAAGTATTTTTTTCATGCTATCATTCACATTCTTCCTGTCTTACAATATGCGCAAATGTGTGATGAGTTGTTACCTCAAAAATTCAATTCAACTCAACCAGTATCTATCAAGTACTGGGCTGTGCACCAGGGAAGGTACAAGATTTATTTAAGAAACTGTCCCTACTCTCACCAATATTAATAGGTCAGGGAATACATACATACATACACACATATGTATACACATATATGTACACACATACATATATACATGTGTATCGATATGCATATACACAATACATATCTATGTGATATGTACACATATATGCACATGCACACATATGTGTATATGTATGTATGTATGTATGTGTGTGTGTATAAAACCTTGAATCCAAAGTTATAAACAACTTGAAATGGAAGGCTCAGAACTTTGAATTTTACTGTGTACCTAATAGGGAGTCATTAAAAGATTCCTCAATGGTATCTTTTTCACTGTTACAAGAACTTAAGTCAAGCCCTCATTAACTCTCACTTAAATTATTATAACAGCCTCCTAACTGAATTCTCTACTTAGAGTCTTTCTTGAATTCATTTCATCCTATATGCTGATCATCCTACTAAATACCTATAAACTCATCAATTTGTAACTTTCAATGACTTTTAATTTCCTATAAATAAAGGTATAAACTACTTTCCGTCCCACTACATTCCAGCTGCAACTTACCAGGAATTTATCTATACTCTACTTTGTACATATAGTATTCTAAGAAAGGTAGATAAATAATGGTGCCATGAACTCATCACATTTTCTCTCACTTCCTTATATTTGCTTATGCTAGCTTATATGCCTCAACTTCATCCCCACCTTCCTTTCTTCCAATGCTGGTTGTTGAAATCTATCTTATTCTTCAATGGCCAGCTCACATGACACACAACAAACCTCAAATGTCTCTCCTCCTTACACATTTACCGTGTACTTTTTTGCATTCTTATTTGCAGTATAGAAATTTGTCTTATATCTGCAATGATTCTATCTTGTTCATCTTTGCAACTTCCAGCACCAATAAATTATGTCTTTCACATAATACATACCTAATGTGTGTTTACTGAGTTGAATCTAGAGAAAGACCTGTCCTCTCTCTAGTGGGTTTGAAAATATGGGTAGTAGTTCAAAGGTGAATCATTACATATTTGAATTTAGTGAGAGACTTGGTAGTGGGTTCTATCAGTAAGAATGTAGAGTTAATAATTAGGTACAGACTGAGAGTACCACCATCCCAACCCTCAGCACTTTCTAATAGCTAAAAGGGCACCAAATGAGCTAAAGGGGGAGTACTGTAACAACTAAAATGAAAAAGGAGGGGACCTTCTCACATGAAAGCAGAGTGAGAGATTAGAGTTAAGTCCAGTTCATTTTACCACCTAAAAATAGCAAGAAATTCACCAAAAAAAACAAACAAAAAAAGAAACAATAGTAATGAAATACTCATAAGAAAAATTTTATAGAAAAACCAACAGAGAGATAATAAGAGAAAATGAACAATCAAAAAGTATGCAGTAAAACTAATTAATATAGTGGACTGAAAAAAATAACCATAATACCACTGATAAAAGAGAAGTATAGGAACTACAGAGAAACTCACCAAAATAATAACTGAAGAACTGAAAAAACACCTCTGGAATGACTCAGAATAGTAAGGAAAATATTCAAAATAGAAGTAAGTATAGAAATCATTATCCTCTCAAATAAGGAAAAAAAAAGAGTATGAAATTTATCTAAATTGATGGAAAACCACTCTGGAAAAAAAAGATTCTTTGAAAAATAGTAAAGCAAATTTGTACCTGAAATGAAGTGGAAGAAAATTAAACAAATACAAGAGACAACAAGATTCCAAGTTTACATTAGAGCTCTACTAGTCAAAGAAACTGAATTTGAAAATAAGTTGCAACATGATAATCTTGAATTTTCAAGTCTTCAAGAAAAGTTTCATGGGATAAAAATTTGGAATATATTATTTTGGAAGTTATTGAAAAAAATTATCTGCCACCACACTCCCCTTGAGAAATTGGCAGTAGAGGGCAAAAGACAGATTGATAGACTCCTATATTAGGAAGGCAGAATTTATGATTTCAAAGAGTATCTCATATGTGCCTAAAAGGTTCGGAACCGCAGGATATAAGGAATCCTCTAGGCAGAAGGCAGGAGAACTAAAGCATGTATTTACACTCCACAGTAACAAGCCCACAAACCAGTGTCCCCATTTTGATATTTTCATCAAAAGCTTCCAGGCCCAATAAGTCCGCCTCACAAGGGTAACCAGGAGAACACAGAGAAGTGAGATAGTATAAGGCAAAATCATATACATGCTTCCCCTCTACGGTAAGAAGATTACCCGCTGGCCTCCAGTCAGCTCTGCTACCGGCAGCTCAGCTTCGGCTGTAGGCATCTCTGGCTCCAACCGGAAAAGGAAAAGGAGATCTTCAAGCTATCCTCTCCCCTCTTATAGAGTTTTTGACATCATCAAGCGCCACCTGAATGACCAGGGCCGATTGGTTCTTGACTTGGCCCCTCCCCCTAGCATAGACCAGGTTAACACACCTCCCCTCAGCCAGCCCCATGACTCATCACACAGGAAGATCTCTGATTCCTGGCATGGTCGCTGGGCTTCCTGCCCCGGAAGAGCAAGCCCCAGTGTCCAGGGAAGCTCAATGAGGTAAGCTGAGTCATTCAAAGAAAACAAAGTCCATTCTGGTTACAACTCCACAGGGCACAGACATGGGGAAGCACCCATTTTAATCCCCTAAACATCAGAATTAAATTTCAGGACCTTGACATCACACAATAATTATTACAGGCAGTCACAGGAATGACTTTCATATAAAAATATTATACTTTGTTTATGAGACATCAAAGGACAATTTGGAATATTCCAAAAAAAGCAAAGAAGATTAATTTCTACTCCAAAATAACACATACTAAGATGAGCTTAATTAACATTTGGAAAAGGATGAACTTTTAGCAAAAGGGAGGAATTAGAGCCATTCCTTCAAAAGAAATTAGAATTGATCAAAGCATTTGGAATTCAAGCTCATCATTCAAAAGAAACATAAGCAAAGTAAACAAATACAATAATCAAAAAAATAGGCAATAAAATTGATACTTTCATGTTTATAGGGCTAGACAAGGCTGTCACTTTAAAAAGAAAACCTCATATTCTTTGAGGACCATTGAGACAACAAAGAGAAACATCAAAGGGAGTAAAAAAATCACATCAATAGTAAGGTAAGAATTAAATTAATATGTCTTTGGACTCTAACTTACATTTGCTCATTACAGAATAATATTTTGCAGGTTGGAAATTAGAGAGGAAAGTCTTTTCAGGTGAGGAGAGAAGAGAGCTATAAGGGGAATACAGATAATGCTGACTGTGTGGTCCAGTCTTAAGAGGAGATAGGACTTGGGGGGAGGGCATGACATATCATGCTTGGGGGACTTCAGGAGAGGAGAAAAGGATCACTAACTGACAGTAACTAGGGAGAAGAGGAATTAGATTCCGCTGTTTCAGGTGGAATGTTTGGATGGTGTCATGACATCTTCCCTAAGAGTTGAGGGGTGCAATGGAACTTCACAGTTGGATCTATTCAGAGTTAGTGGTGAGTTCAAGAAAGTTTCATTCTTCAGGGATCTTGCTTTCTAGGACTACCTCCCACTCTAAGGGGCAGGGGTATGCATTTTGATCCCAACAAACAGTCGGAATGGAGGGTGAATGTATAGGAAAGACAGTTTCAGAAGGACAAGGATCTGGCTTCAGGAAGTTGAGTGTATTTGTGAAGGTGTTTAGAGTGAGATGGGACACTTTGAATTTTTATCTAGAGACCTTTCTACCACCACCTCTTCTAATGTGAATTCATATTTCTAAGAATAAGTGCCAGGCGTGGAGGGGAGAGAGGGAAAGGAGGAGAGAATGAGAGGGAGGGAGGCAGGAAGGCAATTCTAAGAGCCAGGCAACTAGGTAACACGGTGGATAAAATGTGGGACTTGGAATCAAAAGGACCTGAATTTAAATCCTGTTTCAAATACTTACCAACAGCGTGACTTTAGGCAAGTCTCTTGACCTTTGTCTGCTTCAATTTTCTTATCCATAAAATGGAGATAATAGTAACATCTAACTCCCAGGCTTTTTGTGATGATAAAATGAAATGTGATGATAAAATTAAATAACTTTGTACAGCAATTTGCAACCCTTAAAGTGCTATATAAGTTGTAGCTATTTATTATTATTATTATTTTATTATATTTACAGGGAATTAATTTCCCACCTCAAGTATTCTTTTCTTTCTGGGGATCCATTTACTGATAGTTTTCTTGCCTACTGTGAACCTTTTTCCTTTTCAATATCTTTATTATGTTGTTCTTACGGTTGATTTTTTTGGATGAGTGAAGAGATATTTTGCAAATAGTCTAAAATCCTCTCCGGATTTTGGAGGCTAATGAATTTATTAGAATGTACAGAAATTATATGGGCTTTGGAATCCAACCCTTTAAAAAAACTGGATGAAATTAAATGTCAATGGGAGGCAAAGGTGCAAAGACATGCAATGGAAAAGGACATCTCAATGGGATTTATGAATTTGTGGCTTGTTTTTTTTAAAACTATGGGTTTTCATGAAACATTATGGTTAGGTTGTTGAAACTAGTCTTTACTCTGGATCTTTACCCTTAATATATTTCTTCTTTTAACAGGTATAGAAAGAAATTAATTTTAATGACTTCTTTTTGAGCTCATTAATGATTTACATACATCTTGTGGTACTCTCTGTGTGACCCTGGACAACTCACTCAACCTCTGCCTGCCTCAATTTCTTCATCTGTAAAAAAGGGGATAATAATGGCATCTACCTTATAGTATTGTTGTGAGGATGAAATGAGATATTTGTAAAAGCATTTTACAAACTTTAAATGCTGCAAATGCTAGTTAGAGCAGGGACTATTTTTACTTGTATTTGAATCCCCAGTGCTTAGCACAGTGACTGGTTAGCATTTAATCAATGTTTGTTGCTTGATTTAATAGTTGGAATTGATAGAAAGGACTTTTGTCTCCTAGAAGCCCCCAATTTGTCTGAGAGTCATATGGAGAATAAAGAAATAATATATAAGTTCAAAACCTTTGAATGGGAGGTTAGATTCTCTAGTGTCTCTAAAGAGGCAGTATTAAAGAAGGAAATGAATTAAAAAAATTTTGGAGGGGGATTCTACAGGCAAAGTTAGTCAGACTAAGATATTGGATGATGGGAGTAGGGAGAGAGAATCTATGCTACTGCATTCTTACCTAGATTGAGAAAGGGGAGAATGAATAAAAGAAAAAAATGGAAAAGAGTGACAAGATTTAACAAGAGTAATTTGAGTTAGAGTAGGGTAAATAGAAGAGAAGAAAGTCTATGAGAGGAGGCTATGATCCGATTAAAGTAAGCAATACAAAACACTGGAACTAAATGCTGATTTAAAAGAGAAAAAATTAAATTAATATAACAAAACTTATTGTAGGAAAATAGAAACTTGACAATCATACTCTTTAATGCGGATAGATTAAATGTCTCAATAAAATGAAAAACAATGGTAGAAAGGAAAAGATAAAATCTAGAAGTGTACTGTATGTAAGAAATAAACTTTAAACTTAAAGATATATAATGAAATAAAGTGAGGGGAAAAATAGCTTTACTACGCATCAGGTGATTCCCCAAAAGGAAGAGTTGAAAACATTATTTAAAATAAAACAATTAAAATTGATAGTATTGAGAGAGATTAAATGAAGAATCATATAATGCTTAAAAGCAGCATAGACAATGAAATAGTATCTTTATTAACTACATGTAGATAAAATTATTTTCTCACTAGGAATTGCAAGAGTTGACTTTATAATACATTTTGTTCTCTTCACCACCAGTACATGTTTTTTACTCCACTTAGCAGTCGACTCGGGTGCTAGCATCAAATGTTATGGCTCTGGTTTATAATAGCAATCATTTCAGGAGATTTTAATATTCCTTATTCAGATGTGGATGTATCTAACAGATACCTAAACAATATAGAAAATATAGAGCTCCAGAGATTGTTGGGAAAATTGGATGGGAAAGATCTATGGTGATTTCTGAGGGATATATTAAAGGTAATTATCCATAAAATATCCAGATAAACAAAACAAGACCATAAGAAACCCCATTTTGGGAAGAGAAATCGGTTAATTTGTTTAAAAAAAACTACCAAAAGGGAGGGAAAACACTTGTTAAGGTAGATTTTTAAGTGATCTTTATTAGTCATTTTAAGGTCAATTAATACTTATTTTACTAAAATTGTTCTTTATAATACTAAGACACTCTGTCAAATTCTTTTCCTGATAACCAAACTACAAAAGAATATAGGAGAGAATGTGAGGAGGGTGGGGAGAGAGAAAGAGAGAGAGAGAGAGAGAGAGAGAGAGAGAGAGAGAGAGAGAGAGAAAGAGAGAGAAAGAGAGAGAGAGAGAGAGAGAGAGAGAGAGAGAGAGAGAGAGAGAGAGACAGAGAGAGAGAGAGAGGGAATGAATGAGAATTATGGACCATTATTACAACAGACTATTGATGCCAAATTTTCAAATGCAATTTTAGCAATAAGAGTAAAGCAATATAACAAAAAACATTCGTTATGAACAAGTTGTATTTTAAAAAGCAATATAAATATGATTCAACGTCAAGAAAATAGTGTATTTTAATCACAAAAAAGGCAATAAAAACATGATTATATCAATAGAGGAAGGAAAAGTCATCAATAAAATAAAATTAACATTTATGTTTTTTTGATAGACCTGTGTTTTCAT
The DNA here is from genome assembly GCF_011100635.1 of Trichosurus vulpecula. Classification (NCBI taxonomy): domain Eukaryota; kingdom Metazoa; phylum Chordata; class Mammalia; order Diprotodontia; family Phalangeridae; genus Trichosurus; species Trichosurus vulpecula. The sequence continues at coordinate 122,153,204 of NC_050576.1, forward strand.
GGTATAAGGAATACCTTGTGAGTAAACTCCATGTATCAATACAGATTGGCATAATGGATAGTAGTCATGGAAATAGTTGCCTGGGACAGTGAGAGTTGATTGACTTGCCCAGGGATGCATAAACAGCTATCTACTGTGCAATGCTCTCTCTTATTCATTTATGCCAAAAGCTCAAAAAAGTATAGGCATTGAATGACCCTTTTTTAATATGATGAAAATCATGTATTTAAAATCAAGAGCCAGTATTATTTACATCGAAGAAAAACTGGGATCTTTTCCTTTATAAGTTAAATGGTAAAGCAAAGGTATGCCTTGTCTGTGTTATTATTTGACATAGGCAGCTAGGTGGCAGTGTAGATATTAGACTAAGGAAGACAGCAGTCCAAATTCAGCCTCAGACTCTTACTAGTTTAGGCAAATTATTTAATTCCTTTTAGCCTCAATTTCCTCATATGAAAAATGGGGATAAAAATAGCACCTACCACAATGTGTTTTTAGAAGGATCAAATAAAATAGCATGTGTAAAGCACCTTTAAAAACTTAAAGTGTTATATACATGTTAGCTTTTTCATTATAAATGGTAGTAGTAGTAGTAGTAGTAGTAGTAAATGTAAAACAAGAGAAATATGGTAGTAAAACAAGAGAAATAAATTAAAGGAATAAACCACAAAAGTATTCCTGTTTACAGACAATGTGATGTTTCAGTTAGAAAACCTCAAAGAATCAGCAAAGAAACAAATCAGGATAATTAATACCTTAAGCAAAGTAGCAAGATCAAAAAAGAATACAATGGTATTCCACTCAAAATAGCTACAATCTCATAGATAATTTATTTACTAAAAACATGACTTGTATATAGTCAGCTATAAAATATTTTATAATATAACTAAATGAAATTTGATAATTGGTGGCCTGTTTTTTGTTTATGACTAGAAAATGCTCATATAATTTTAAAATTTTACAGTCTAAATTAATGTATATATTAAATGCTACAACAAATTACCAGAGCGTTACTTTATAGAACTAGACAAAATAATAAAATTCATACAGAGGAACAAACTGTCTAATTTTCAAGATAGAACTGAAGGGAACATATTACAAATAGATCTCAAATTATGTCATAAAGCAGATACACAAATATCCATGTTGTTGTTGTTTAGTCATTTCAGTTATATCCGACTCTTCATGACCCATTTGGGGTTTTCTTGTCAATGATACTAGAGTGGTTTACCATTTTCTTTTCCAACTCAAATTTTATACATGAGGAAACTGAGGCAAACAGGATTAATTGACTTTCCCAGGGTTACACAGATAGTAAGTCTTAGGTTGGGTTTGAACTCATGAAGATGAGTCTTCCTGACTTCAGACCTGGCACTTCAGACCTGCCACTGAACCACCTAGCTGACTACACATATCTATAGAATGGGGCTACAATATTCACTTGCTTCAACCTAGTCTATTTAACTGGCCTGCTTTTCTATTTTTTTTACCAGTATGAAATAATATTCATGATTACATTCAGAAGATCATAGATCTAGAGCTTACTAGACCTAAGAAGTTATCTAGTAATCCAAACCCCTCATTTTATAGATGAGAAAATTGAGGTCAAAGGAGATTAGGTAAATTATCGAAGGTCACACATATAATAAGCATAGACAGTATAGTATAGTGGAATGGACTACGCAAAAATCTGCTCCCTAAATGCTCGGAATTCAGTAAACCTAAGGTCACAAACTCCTAGTTGAAGGATTCCATATTCAACAAAAAACAATGGAAAACTGGCAAGTACTTTGGTGGGAGATAGCTTTAGACCATCATCTTACCCTATATGCTACATTAAATTACAAATTGCTTAATGATGCAAATAATAAAAGTCACACAATTTTAAAAAAGATAAAAATGGAAGGGTATATATTTCACAATTATGACTAGGAAGAGAAGTCATTAACTAGCAAAAGATAAAAGTGATTACAAAGGACAAAATAGACAATTTTGATTATTAAAAAAATTATAAATCTTTTGCATGAACAAAATTAATGCAGCTAGAATAAAAAGACAAATGATAGTTTAAGAAAAAAATCTTTGTGTAAAATAGCTCTATTAAATTTTTGACATTCAAAATCAATAGTGAAATTATACAAATATATGACAAAGAGCCATTTCCCAAAAGACGAGTAGTCAAAAGATAAGAACAACTAGTTGTCAAAAGAAACAATGCAAATTATCAGCAACTCTTTGAAATATTGCTCCAAATCACTAATATGTAATTCAATTAAAAAAACAACCAAGCTCCACATCACACTCATTAAATTGGCATAGTCCATGTTAGAGATGTTATTTAAAGACAGACATGGTAACATATTGCTAATTCAGCTGTGAATCAGTCTAACCATCCTAGATATCAATCTGAAATTGTATGAAGGAAGATAACATTGTTATACAATTAGTTAAATATATCAAAAACATTTTTAAAATGAAAGAAAATTAAATATTTAGGAAATTTTAATAACATGAACATTACATTTTAATACTATATTGAAAATAAAGGAATAAAATAAAGTCAATTTTCCCTGTCCTGACTGGTTTTCTTCAAGACTCAACTTAAATGCTGCCTTCTGCAAGAAGACTTTTCCACCCCCAATTAATGAAACTTGCCCTGGCTCACGCAGGTACTAAGTGTTTGAGACTAGATTTGAACTCATGAAAATGAGTCTTCCTGACTTCAGGCTGAGGATTCTATCCACTGAACACTCTAGCTGCCTCATTGACCAGAATACCAAAATCATTAGCTTCCTGCCTTTAAACTCACCCTGGGAACTCCAAATAGACACCTCTAACATTACATTGCTGTCCAGTCTTCAACTATTGAACTATTCAACTACTGAAACTATATGTATATGTATATCATTAAGGGAATGTAGGACCAGGAAAGGAGGCAGGCTGGTCATGTAGAGACATGGATGAATTGCTGAAATTCTGAACTGGTAATAAAGGAACATTGAAAGGCCTAGAAAAAGTCCTCTATTACTTTGGGCACATTTTTGTGAAAGAGTCACAGGAGAACGCAGGAAAGAGTTACACAATATGAGGAGGTGTGAATGGATTGGGGACTGCATTAATTCTTGGGGTGGCAAGGAGGCACAGTGGATAGAGCACCGGGCCTGGAATCTGGAAGGTTTATCTTTGTGAGTTCAAATCTGACCTTAGACACTTACTAGCTGTGTGACTCTAAGCAAGTCACTTAGCCCTGTTTGCTTCAGTTGTAAAATGAGCTGGAGAAGGAAATGGCAAACCATTCCAGTTTCTTTGCCAAGAAAACCTCACATGAGGTCATGAAGAGTTGGACACAACTGAAAAATGACCCCAAAGGGAAAAACTGAAGCACCAAAATGATTATAACATTCTTAGCATTGAGCCAAACTGTGCATTCTCTCCTAGCATCAGTTACTTGGATAGATTTATCATTAATTCTTTTCACTTGAATTCTGACTCTTTACAGCAGTGGTATCAAACTCAAATAGAAATATGTGGGCCACATATTGACTTAGAAAACCACATATTAACATTATGTTGTACTGTATTTTTTAAAAAATTTCATTTGTTGTTGTCGTATTGCATTTCTATTTATTTTGTTAAACATTTCTCAGTAATATTTTAATCTGATTCAGGCTGCAGTTTGGAGTTTTACTAGCTTCTTGAGGCATGCAGGGCAGAGTTTGATGTTTCTGCTTTACAGAGATTCATTGGGGGAGTTAATATCACAGACACCTCTGAAAATGAGAGCTGGGAACTTCTCCAAACAATTTAATGAAGTTTAAAAAAAAAACTTCAGTTTTTCTCTGAACTCAGTGGTTGGTTTTAAGAAATAGTTTTGAATAATAAGTAACAACTCGATGAGATTCAGAAATCCAGTCTACAGCTGGCAGTGTTAGGCATTCAGTTCCAGAACTTTGGGATGCTAGGAATTGCCAATTTAGCTAAAAGTTTGCCAAAACAGTCACCATGTTGAATGATTCTGGACTGAAGATGGTGAAATGAGTTGTGAAGTCAGCATTTATTACTTTGGCAAATAAGAAGTGGTACCAAAATAGACTCACCACTTAAATGTATGCAGAGAGTCTTTTTAAAATATTGTTGTTGTTCAGTAATTTCAGTCATGTCGGACTTTTTATGACCCCATTTTTTGTGTTTTCATGGCAAAGATACTGGAGTTGCTCACCATTTTCTTCTCTAGCTTATTTTACAGATGAAGTAACTGAGGCAAACAGGGTTAAATGATTTGCTCAGGGTCACATGGGTAGTAAGTATCCGAGGTCAGATTTGAACTCAGAAAGATGCATCTTCAGTCTGGCATTCCATCTACTGAGCCTCTTGGCTGCTTTTTTAAAAATAGCTCACATTTATGTAGTACTTTTAAGTTTGCAAAACTGCGTATCTACACCCAAATCTGCCTGCCAACCTCAACTGGCACGAGGGTGTTGAGAAGGAACATGATGTATTAGACAAAGTACTGAACTTAGAATCAGGAAGAGTTATGTTCTAATCCCACCCCAGACACTTACCAGCCATGTGGCCCACAGCCAGACACTTAACCCTACTTAGACTCAGTTCCTTATTGGTAGAGTGAGGGGAATGGACCAGATAGCCTCTAAGGTTCCCTAAGATCAGTGTTGATTTAAAACATAAAAAATCCAACAATAAATAATACACACCTTTTAAGTTTTGAATTGTTTGAAAATTGTGGGGCAGGGGTGGAGGACGTGTGGTCCAGAATATTGATGACATGCTTTGAAGGTTTGTAAGTATACCTCTCCACACCTGGAACAGGTCACCTTCCATCGGAGATTCATTTTGAGATTACAAGATCCTTTTGGCCGACCAAAAGGTCATAGTGGGATATAGATAAAACAGACTGTGTAAAATGAGGAGCAAACAGAATTTAGTAAGGCTGTGTCTCAGACAGTTTCATCCCAGCTCTAGCACGTTCCCATCTAGCACATGTCTTCACGAGGATAGATAGATATACCTCTTATCAGTCTATCTCTGTAATCCATCTCTATATCCCATGCTTATAAGCGTACAAAATGATGATGGCTTGAATGATTTTCCAGAAAATAAGAAGGATAAATAAATACCAAGGCACCATGGTGTTTAATTTTTTCCCCTGCAGGCAGCACAATGTTCAGGGCAAAAATGAACGAAAGGCAATTTTAAGAATATAGGTCAGGGCATTAATATAAATTTGATCACCTCCTTTTTATTCTCCAACATTCCTCTCGATAAATCAGCCGGCTTTCCTCCACCCCCTCCTCACAAGCACACTTTCCCCTTCCTGTCCTGATTTCGGATCCCTGAATGTAAATCTGTGACAAGGGTATCTATATATAATATTAATGGTGCCGAGGAGGGCTGGTGTGAAGTGTGAGAGCTTGCCAAGAAAGGAGTGAGCAGAGCAGGGCTGTTCATCCTGGGCAGCGTGCTCTACATCATCCGCAGGACAAATGTAACATCATTAGGCAAAGGGAAAAAAAACGAAAGAAAGAAAGAAAGAAAGAAAAGGAAAAAGTGGGGAGAGGGAAGAAAGCATCCATTATGTAAGGGAATGGAAGTTGGAGGTACCAATCAATCTCACCAGGCTAGGTTCCTTGTGATACTGTCAGCAGCAACAGACGAAACAGATTGTAGTATAGATCACAGAGAAACTAAAAAACCCCAAAATACAACAACTCTGTTATCTAAGATTTACTCATGTAACCAGTTGTTGCCATTTGGAATCCATTTACCAGACAGCCCCACTTAAGTGCCGTATTTTTTCTCCCCAGGGACAAAGATGTTTTCTTTATTGCTGAAAAGGGAAGGTAAAGCCTTCCTGGCTTTGTAGGCCACTTGCAATTTCTAGTTTAAGAGATTTGGAGCTGAAAGGAACCTCGGAGATCATCTAGTCAAATCCCCTCATTTTACATATTCGGGATCTGAGGTTGCCAGTGGCCAAGGTGAGACCTGAACTCTGGTCCTCTGACTCCAAACCCAGTCATTTCCACTGTACCATTCTGTTTCTTTCCTTGCTGTTGTTGCTGTTCAGTCATTTCTCAGTTGTGTAAGACTCTTTATGAACCCATTTGGGGTTGTTTTGGCAAAGAAACTGGAGTAGTGTGCCATTTCCTTCTGAAAACTAAATCAAACAGGGCTCAGTGACTGGCCCACGGTGGTGCAGCTAGCAGGCATCTGAGGCTGGCTTTGAGCTTGGGTGTTCCTGACTCTAGGCCCAGAATGCTATCCAGTGAACCACCTAGCTATCCATGCTGATTTTTTTACTACTTGATAAACATTTAGTGTGGGTTTGAAAAAAAAAAATCTATTGGATTCCTATGAGACAAGGTTCCTGTTCCTTTTCCCTTGGCCTTTAACAAAAACAAAACTGGAAGATTTCAGGTTGCCGTCATTACTTAAATCCAGATGATAGTGAAGTCACTTCAGTTAATCATATACTTTAAAGGTATATCTCCTCACAAGATCCAACAGCCTAGAGTTGTGAATAATAATAAAAATAGTGGCATTTACAAAGCACTTAAAGGTTTACAAAGTGTCCAAAAAATAGTGTCTCTTTATCCTCGTAGGATCTCTGGGAGGTAGGTGGTACTATTAACCTCATTTTACAAAGAGGCAAACTGAGGCAGACAGGTGTGAAGTGATTTGCCCAGGATCACACAGCTAAGCAAGAGTCTAAGGCTGAATTTAAATCTTGGTTACTTCAGGTCCAATTCACTATCTACTCATCTGAGTAATTCTGTCTTTCTCCCTTACTCTCCTTAAATCTGACCCCTCTAAAACAATCTATGTTTCATCTTAGTTATCTATGTAATTAATTATCCTTGATTCTTTGCTTTATTTTAGTTATAGGGACCAGACTTATTAGTATCTGATAGTTATGAATTATCATAATTATAGCAGCTAAAGAGAGGGGCAGTGTATATAGCAGAGAGAGAGCTGGCCTGGGAGCCAGGAAGATGTGGGTTTAAGCCCTGCCTCTTAGACCCACTGGCTGTGTGACCCTGGGCATGTCATGAGGCACGGAAGGTGCCTCAGGAGATAAAGGTGTCACAGAAGATAAAGAAGTGAACCTAGCATCAGGACGCCCTAAGTTCAAACTCCACCCCACACATTAGCTGTGTGACCCTGGGCCAATTACTTAGCCTCTCTCAGTCTCAACAGTAAAATAGAGACCATAATAGCCCCTAAGCCCCTGGGTTGCTGTGAAGATAAAATAAGATAGTATTTGTAAAATCCTTTCCAAACCTTAAAATATAAATACTAGTAATTGTTAGCATTACTTTTATCATCTAAATGCTCTAGGCAACTCTAAGAATATAAGTTGTAGAGAATATGCTGAATTGCATTGATGATGGGAATTTTGTCACTTTGGAATTCTCTATACCGGAGCTGTCCAACCTTAGGTTTTTATTGAAATGATAGACAATACATTTTGATTTTCCATTTTAGTGAGAGCTGTGCGGTAGCTCGGCTTTGTTTACTAAAGTGTTTATGTAAATTTTTATGTTTGTAGGCAGCAGCATAAATCGCACTGTGGGCCCCATGTAGCTGGCAGGCAGCATTTTGGACAGCGCTGCATCTATACCACTGCAATCACAGATCAGCTCCCAGTCCTTATTCTATAGCAAATGAGTATAAAAACCCTTATGTTTAAGGATTCTAAAAAAATTTGTGAACCCATTTGGGGTTTTCTTGGCAAAGAAACTGGAGTGGTGTGCCATTTCTTTCTCCAGTTCAGAAAAGTAAACTGAGGCACACACAGGGTCACACAGCTAGTAAGTGTCTGAGGCCAGGTTTGAACTTAGAAGGCAACATCTAGGAGGTTCAGTGGATAGAGTGCTCTTCCCGAGTTCAAATCTGGCCTCAGACACTTAATAGTTGTGTGGCCCTAGGCAAGTCACTTAGCCCTGTTTGCTTCAGTTTTCTCATCTGTAAAATGAGTTGGAGAAGGAAATGGCTAACCACTCCAGCATTTCTGCCAAGAACACCCCAAATTGGGTCATGAAGAGTCAAACATGATGGAAAAATGACTACACAAGAACAGAGAGAGAAAACATGGCCTACCAAGAGGTGGGTTGGTTGGTCAATTATTTTTTTTCTGAGATCCTACAATCAGAGAATGTTAGAGCCAAATAGAACCTTGCAAGACATCTGATCAAATGTTCACCTTTTATAGGTGGGGAAATTGATGCCCAGAGAAATTAAGTGATTTGCTTTGTCATATAATTAGTGACAATAATAATAGCTAGCATTTATAGAAATTTAAAAAATTTTTAAAGCATTTTATTTCATTAGATCTTAACAACAACCTTGTGAGACAGGTGCTAATATATCTATTGTACAGATGAAGAAGCTGAGCCTAGGAGAACCCAAGTGACTTGCTCGAGCATACAGCTAGTAAGTCTATCAGGGGTGATTTGAAATTAGATATTTCTGACTCCAACTCTGAACAACTAGATGCCTTAAGAAAAAGCCATCAGGCCTCTATTTTAAGGGACCAGGCTCCCCCAGGACTGAATCTGGTCTTCATGCATGGGTTCGGAGATAAGAGGGGTGCCATAGTGGAAAGAGAGAAGGTAAATGTCCCAGCACCGCTCATCACACAGCAGTTCTTGTTAAAACACTTCTGTACTTATTCTTTCTCATCAATTAGGCAATATAGGTCAGACCATACATTCCTTCAGTCCAGGAGACCACATTGACTAATGTGGTCTGGTGAAAAATTTAGTTGACTTGAAGGTACCTTAGAAGTGGGATATAGTAGAAAGAGTGTGGATTTGCCATCTGGAGAATTCTGTGTTCAAATCCTGTCCCAATACTTATTGGCTACATAAGAGCATCATCGAATAGGATATTTGGTCACCTCCAATTGCAGTGCTCATGGTACACATCTGTAAAAAACTACCATGAAGATAATTGTTTGCCAGCATCTGTTGCAGAGGATAATAAGGTAGAGAAATGCTATGAAAAAGTTTTTCAGATATTCCAAATTAAATCATCACAGACTTTAATGTCCAGTGACTTTAATGCAAAGATAGAAATAGGAAGAGGCAGGTGAATGTTGGAAAATATACTTCAGGGGTAAGAAAAGAAAGCGGCAAAAGCATTGTAGATCGTATAGAGGACTGATATATTTATTTTCTAAATATTAAAGGCAGAATAATGTAATTTAAAAAAGACTGGACTTGGAGTTTGAAAAACCAGTGTTTGAATCCTGCTTTCACCATTTTCTATATGGCTGTGTGACCATGAGTAAATCATTTAACCTTCCTGAGTCTCAGATGCCTACCTATAAGTGACCAATTATGAATAATGTCAGCTTAACTGGGGACCCTAAAGGAAGCATACAAATTTCACTTCATAGGGTTCATTGAGATTAAACAGGATACAGCCTATTACTGTGGGCAGTTAGGTGCTACAGGGAATAGAGCACCGGACCTGGAGTCAGGAAAACATGAGTTCACATCTGGCCTCAGACATTTGCTAGTTGTGTGACCCCGGGCAAGTCATTTAACTCTGCCTCAGTTTCCTCATTTGTAAAATGAACTGGAGAAAGGAAATGGCAGCTCAGACCAGTATCTTTACCAAGAAAACCCCAAAGGGAGGTCACAAAGAGTCAGACAGGATTGAAGCTACTAACAACCACAACAACCCTATTACTGTCTCAGGAAGGTTATATCTTATTTAAAGGTAACAGGACAAATGAGTAAAGACAGACCAAGGTAATTCTCTCCAGCCGTCTTGATGCCATGCCGCTTCCTATATATGCTTTCTCCTTACTCCCTTTTCATCAGAAAGCATCACTACTCATACTGGAACCAGCACTAATATTCCTGGAAAGGATGTGCCAGTCAGTTGTATATTATGGCTACACTCACCTTTTCTGTGACTTTCTTGTCCAAAACACCCCTAAATGGTCACTACTCTCTTTTTTGTGTTGTCTTCTGTTATTAGAATGCAAGCCCTAGGAGGGCAGGGATGATCTTTCTTTTTGGATTTCAATCCACAGTGCTTAGTACAGGGCCTGTCACCTTAATAAATGCTTTTTAAATTCATTCATTCAAAAAGGATGTTGGCATAGCATTTTATATTAAAAAGGTAAAGTTGCATGAGCAAATCTAGGAACCAGAAGGTGAGAAGCACAGTGTTGATCATTGGGCTAAAGATCATGGAAGAGAGACCCCAAAGCAATATTGTCATTGAAATTTACTACAGACCACCTAAATATAAGAAAAATAATCAAGGATTTTGGAAACATGTATAAAGTAGAATGTAGAGCTCAAAGGCATCTTAGAAATTATTTAGCCCAAACTCTTCATTCTATAGATAAGGAACAAAAGTCCATAGAGTTTAAGTGGCTTTATCAATGTGACAGATAAGTAGCAGAGCTGGGTTGTAAATCTATGTCTTCTGTCTCCAAATCCTATGCTCTTTCTTCTACATTACACTGTCTCTCATGAGTCTGTCACAGAGGCATGATAGAGCAATATTATAGGACTTCGTTAATCTAGTTATCTTATAGAGGTTCCTCTCATCCAGTTAACAAGTTCTTGGCTTTCCTGAATTCTAGTTTCTTTCTTCAAAGAATGAAGAAAGCAATGAGAGGCAATGATATTCTGTAACTGATTCTTACCAACAAGAAGGAACTGATGGCAGGAAATGACTACTCCATTTTGAAATCTATGATAGAGAAATAGAAGAAAGTTGGGCATGCTCTGGCATTAATTGATACTAGATTTGAGGACAGTCAATGGTAAAGGCTTTGGAGAAAAGTAGTACGATCCCATGGGCTAAAATTCTTCAGGACAAGTCATTCCGGGAGGTATAGGAAGTTCTCGTGAATGAAATTCTGAAAACATCATGGAAAAATTCCAAAGAAAAAGACTTTTAAAAAAGAGAGAGAGAACAAGGTGAACCCAGAGAAAAGAGGGTGATAAGGTGTATTATGGTTTCATAAGAACAATGTCAGGAGCATTAAAGTTCAGAAAGGACTGAAATTGGCAAAGAATGTTAAGGAACCTCTTTCTCCTTCCCTTCCCTTCCCCCACTCTCCCCATCCCCAAGGTTGTTTTTAAGTAAGAGGGGAAAAATAACATCAAAAAAGGTACAGGGTCTTAGATTCAGTTCCATTCACAAAACATTTCTTTAGCTATTCACTGGAGGTAGCAAACGGGGTCTGAAACCAGGAAGACTTTTGTTCAAATCCTTCCTTACACCTACTAGTGATTTAGGTGCTGGGCAGGTCACTCGATTTCTAAATGCTCCAGGTAACTCTAGGATTTATCCTCTGTCATTCATAGGTTGCAGTCTACAGTGGTAGAGGGAGTTCCCACATGTTTATGAAATCACAGACCTTTTTTTTAATTGACATTTTTAGGGCATTAAGTGAGGTGCTAGGAATACAAAAATAAAAATATAAGTTCCTTCTCCCAAGGACCTTAAATTCTATTGGATGAGATAGTGGCAAAAGATGACAGAGAAGGCAGAACTAATACTTACATTTCTTTTTCATTCTGCCATGGATAATGATCCTTGGACTGGGAAGTACAAAATAAAAATAGCCAACACAGAGTTGAAACTCATGGTCAGCAGGGAGATGAAAATACCTGGCTGCCTTTGATGGATTCAAGTTGCCTGGTTCTAACTCATATCATCCCAGGGTATTGAAAGAAATGATATATGTGACTGTCATATATGAGTGTATATATGTATACATATATGTATATATGAGAGTATATAAGAGTGACTATCAGTGATCTGTGAAAGATTGTGGAGAATGAGAGAGGCTTGACAGAAGTAGAAAAATATCCAGCCTTTTTTTAAAGGGAGAGAATAGAATATGCAAACTATAAGCCAGTGAGTTTAACTTTGCTGGAGAGAGAAACAGAACATATTAAAGGTATGGGTAGTGAGCGTATAGAAGAGGAAGAAGTGATCATAAAGGCCCAGAATGATTTCATCAGTGAAAAACCTTGCCAAACTCATCTCATTTATTTTTTTTAACAAGTTTACTAACCTTAAGATCAAGGGAGTGTTGTAGAAATCATTTCACTAAAATTTAACAAATCATTCGAAAATATTTCTCATGTCACTCCTGTGGAAAGAGAGAATTAGATGAGACAATATTATAGTTAGGTAATAGAAAAGAGGGGAGTTGGATTGAATAGTAGGATATGTCAGAAGTGGTTGGATCCAAAGATTAGTCATTAATGGATTGATATTAACATAGAACAAGGTATCTAAAAGAGCGTCCCAGAGGCTGGTCCAAGACTTTGCTGTTTCATATTTTTAAGAAGGACCTGAACAAAGGCATAATTAGTATGAATATAAAATAGTAAATGATACAAATTGTAAAAGGGCAAAATTAACACAGCTGATGTCAGAGTTAGGCTCCAAAAAGCTCCCCAACTAGAACTTTGGATGAAATAAAATATAATTTAATAGTACACAGTCTAACACCTTGAGTCAAAGAATCAACTTCATAAGTAAAATATGGAGGAAGTTCAGCTGGATAGCAAAATCTAGAGATAATAGTGTACTAAGTGCTCAATATGTATAAAAAGTATGAAATGGTAGTCTGCTTTTAGGTATTTTGCACTTGTATCCTACTCTTCATGACCCCATTTGTGTTTTCTTGGCAGAGATACTGGAATGGTTTGCCATTTTCTTTGTCATTTCTTTCTCTAGTTCATTTCTATCACACAGCTAGTGTCTGAGGACAGATTTGAACTCAGGAAGATGAGTCTTCTTGACTCCAGGTCCAGCACTCCATCCACTGTGCCACCCATGAAATGGTATGAAACAAGCTAATGTGACCTTAACTCATATGTAGTCAAAACTTCCAGAAATGAGAGAGTTAATTTCCTCGTACCTTGTGTTTTTCAGATAACATCTAGAGTAGCATTCCATATTTTGGGAAGGACATTGTTAAGGGGGCAAGAGGAGGGAGAAGAGGATGGTAAATTATTTAGAGATCAAGACGTTCTGTGATTGGCCAAAGGAACTAAGGGTATTTAGCCTGGTGAAGAGATGATGTAAGAGAGATATGATAATATAAATATCTGAAGGTTTCTCAAGGAAAAGGAGATTAGATCCATTTTGCTTGACCCCAGGTAGGCATAAATAGAGGTGACGGTGGAGACCTAAGAGGCAAATTTAGGATAGATATAAGGAAAACCTTATTAAAGCTATCCAAAAATGAAACAGAGTGCCTTAATAGGTATAAAAAAATAGAAAAGAGATTCAGGCAAGTAGTTGACATATATGGGACATTATCAGTTGCTAAAAATAGGACATTATGATGAAATACCATGAATATGAGTTATTAGGTAGCTGTCATTGATTGACCTAATGAACTTACATATCTGTGACCTTGGTAGGTAGAAGGCTCCATTTCACTGAAGGTCTTCAAGGAAAGGTTGGATGACCATTGTTGATGTTACAGAAGAGATCCTTATCTGGGTTGGCATGTGTTCTAAATGGCCTTCTGAATTTTGAAAATGAAAAAAAAAAGGAAAACCCCAGGATATTCAGACAAATAGCTAAGGCATATGGAGTGTTATCAGTTGATAAAAAATTGGACACTATGATGGAATATCATGAATATGACTCATTATGTAGCTGTCATGGATTGAGCAAAAAAACCCTACAGATCTGCTACTTAAAAATGAGGAAAAGACAAAGAACATTCATAGCATCTTAGATTTAGAGCTAGGAGAGATTTTGAGGCCATTGAATACAATCCCCTCATTTTATAGATGCAGAAACTCAGACCCATATAAGTTTAATAATTTGCCTGGGGTCATACAGCTAATAAATATCTGAGGTAGGATTCAAATCCAGGCCTTCCTAACTTCAAATACAATCTATCCATTATATTAAGTTGCTTAAAAGCCAAATCTCCCTTTCCAATTTCATTTACAACGTTCTTTGTAATATTGTCTCAAATGATTTTGTAAGAGTTAGAGTTAAAGCTGAAGTTTGAATTAAAAAAAATAAGTCAGTAATTACATCCAAGAAATACAGTAATATACCCCCTCACATATTCTGCAAACCAGTGATATTGGCCTCTTTGTTGTTCTAGAAGCGAGACAAAAAAAGATGCACCTCTGGGCATTTTCCCTCATGCCTAGAATGGTCTCCCTCTCATCTCTACCTCCTGGGTTCCCTGGTGTCCTTCAAGTTCTAATTAAAATTCCATCTTCTATAGGAAGCCTTTCCCATCCCTTCTTAATTCTAACTAATAATTTCCTATTTGCTTGTTGTGTCTTCCATTAGATTGTAAGCTCATTAAGGGCAGGCACTGTGTTTTTTTACTCTTTTTGTGGGCCTAGTGCTTAACACAGTGCTTGATAGGCCTGATAGTGCCTGAAGGTCCTTAATAACCACTTATTTACTGACTGACCTATCCAAGCCTCTATCCTTACAGTACTTCCCTTAGGATTTAGACTCTTAGAAGAAAACAAAATAAAACAGAATCAGAGTTGCTAGAGATGCAATCTTCTTTCCACTGGACACAGGCCATCAAGAGAACTCAGTGGTAATACCAATTTTGCCATTTGTTTTAGGGTTCAGTCTGAATTCTCATTCCTCCAGAAGGCTGGGGTTCAAGACCTCTTAACATTGTCATGCTGATCATAGCTGCTATCTCTGGGGGCAAGAGGTTCAAACCTAAAAATTGGCAGAATTAACAGAATAGAGGCTATATGGGGGCAAGAAGATAGTTGCTTCAGGTGAGGTGGATACTACAAACACTCCAGAAGCAATACTATGACAATAATCTAATATGTATTATCAGATAACATGCTACAGCTCTAGAATGTTAGGGAATAGCACTAGGAGAAAAACATTATGGTAGAATTCCTGAAACTCCACTTTTCTGGAGGAGTGGAAATGTTGCAGATTGGTGTTCTGGAAACTCTGAGATGCAAGGGTACAGGGCAGGTCTACCTTGAAAGAATTTGACCATTCAAGTCTTCTTTCAGTCAAGAGACAAGATTTATTGTGTCACCAAAAGGAGCAGACAAGGTTCTAAGAATCTGCACAATTTAATGGGGGTAAGATTATTCTTTTATATAGAAAAAGACTGTGGGAAGATCTGGATGGGATTCAGGAATGGCAAGCAGCCTGGGGTGGTCTGGAGGTAAAGGGCAGGGGTGGGGTCCTGGATGGGATTAAAGAGTGGCAAGTAGCCTGGGGTGGGCCAGGTAAAGACAATGAAAAGAGTTAAGTGGTAGGGCCACAATTAATGGACAGTTAAAAGGATTATTGAGTGTCTGTGTAGACTGGGATGGGGTGAATGCTTTAGGCAAATGGCAAGGACCCAGTTGCTGAAATGTGTAAGAAAGTTCAGGGACTGAGGGTCTTTTCCTTTTAGGGGTTCAGGTCCCATAACCCCTTCAGTTTTACTAATTGTATTTCAAACCCTGACCAAGCTCTAATTTTATACCTATAACACGTTGCTTAGTATTTACATTTGAATATCACCCTGTCCCATAACATGTAATGTAACCCAAAACAAGCTCATCATCTTACCCACAAACCATATTCTCAATTCCCATCTTCTCAATTCCCCTATTTCTATTAAACATAAGGGAAAAGAGGGGAAGGAAAAACAAAGGGAATGGAAGGGAGACAAGGACAGACTTTTGTGGAACACCCACTGTTAGTAGGCATGACCTGGATGAGGGCTCTGAAATAGAGACTGAGAAGGACTTGTCCAACAGGTAGGAGAAGATTGGGAAGAGAGGAGTGTCATATAAACCCAGAGAAGAGGGAATATCAACAGTGTCAAATTCTGCAGAGAAGTCAAGAAGGATTGTTTCAACCATTTCAGTCATGTCTGACTCTTCATGACCCCATTTGGGGTTTTCTTGGCAAAGATACTAGAGTGGTTTTCTACTTCCTTCTGCAATTCATTTTACAGATGAGGAAACTGAGGCAGGCAGGGTTAAATGACTTGGTCGGGGTCATGTAGCAAATAAGTGTCTGAGCCAGATTTGAACTCAAGAAGACGAGTCCTCCTAACTCTGGGCCCAAGCTCTATGCACCATGACACTGAGCTGTCCCCAAGAAAGATTAGTATCGACAAAAGGGCATTAGATTGGGCAATTAAAAGATCATTGCTATGAGTTGAATGATGAGTTCAAAAGCTAGGTTGTAGGAGGTTAAGAAAAAAATGATGAAAGTGAGTGGAGGCACCTAGTGTAAGCAGCTTTTTCAAGGAGCTTAGCCAAGAAGGAAGGAGAATTACACAAGAGGAGGTCGATTGATTAAGAAAGGATTTTTAACAGATGGGGAGTAGGGCATGGATGTAGGCAGCAGGGAAGGAGCAAGAAGACAGGGGGACATTAAAGATTAGAGAGAACCAGATTGGGCCTAAGTATATTCGTATTGAGTGGGAAACAAGAGAGTGAATGAATAATTGAATGTGTGAATAAATGAACAGATGAATGAATAAATGAATAAAAATGATTTTTAATTTCTCTGTGCCTAAAACAGTGCTAAATACTGGGGATACAAACACAAATATGAGACTTCTTGTGGCATCAAGGAGCTTATAATCTAATTTGGAAACACGTATAGAAGAGTAGAGGCCAAAGAAGAGTTGTTTGGTCTGAGAAGTTCCAGAGATAGAGTGAAATAATAGGACAGTCCATTGACATTTCCTGTGCAGAGGCATTGAACATCTTGATCTGAATGCAGTTCTTAGACTGATTTCTGACTTGAATTTCTACTGTGATGACCAGTTTTCTCATTCTACTCAACCCCTGTATGTCAGCCCCCTGAAAAACCTCTGGTACTATCCTATCTTTGCCTCATGGTTTATGCTTGTTTGACTCCATTTTGGACCCTGCTCCATCTCTCTCTCTCCAGGTGGGACTATCTTTTCCTCAGGGTCATCATTTGTCTAATCATTTATAGATATTAGCCCTCCTTTGGTGGGATTATGACAATAAATTAGCAATGTATGGTAGAAAAGGTAATGACCTCAGAATTGGAAAGCTGATTTTTGGTATCAGTTCTTCCACTTACTAAGTCTATTTCCTTTTGCAGATTACTTAACTTCTGAGTCTGAGATTCTTAATATATAAAATGAAGCTTTCTCTTCCTACCTAGAAAGTTGTTGTCAGAGTTAAATAAGACAACATAGAGTAAAGCTTCCTGAAAATCACAGTGTGGCACATTGGAAAGATTGTTCAATTTGCAGCCAGATGGCCTGGGTCAAGTCCCAGTTCAGCTACTTATTACCTGTGTGACCTTGGGAAAACCACTTAACTTCTCTAAAGCTCAGTTTCTTTGTCCATACAATGAGGGTATCAGACTAGATGATCTTTTAGAACCCTTCCACCTCTGAATCTGTTATTATGACTAAATAAATGTTGAGTGTTGTTTGAGTAAAAGGTTTGTGCAGTATATGGAGGGAGAGAACTGGAACATCGCGACAGATACCATAAACAATGATATAGCCAAAAGCCATAGGACACTCTTAATAACAGGTAGTATTTATATAGTATATGTTTATATACTTTTTGGTATATGTAGGACATATTTATGTACTTTACAATTTGCAAAGGGTTTTAAAATGATTGTTTCAGTTGATCCTCACAACTCAGCAAGATAGGTGCTATTTTATTCCCATTTTACAAATGGGGAAACTGAGGAGAACAGTGGTTAAATGACTTACTGGTTGTCACAGAGCTAGTACCTGTTGGAGGTTGAATTTGAACTCAGGTCTTTCTGACTCCAGGTCCAATGCTCTATCCACTGCACCAACCAGCTGCCTATGTATGATTTTCTCCTTGCATACTTATTAGTAATCATGACCTGATTCTTAACCACACCACACACATGTATAACAGGATCAGTGATGTCATACTTACATACTATAAAAAGCAGCAGGGGTAATATGCATGGTCTGTTTCCTCATCTATAAAATAAAAAGTTTGGTCTAAATTCTCTCTCAAGTCCCTTCCAGCTCTGATGTTCTATGATTCCATAAAATATTAATAGTTTTTAAAAAACAGTGTGATCTTGAAGAACTTAATAGTTACGGGTCATGAAGAAATGAAGGGTAGGGAACTGCCGGAAAAATATTTTCATAAATCAACAACATTCCCCACTATTTAAAAACACCTCACTCTTTAAATGGAGCTATTTCATAAAAGGCTACTCTGTTCTTTAATAAACCAATAACAGAGGAATTAAAATCATTTTTACATAACCAACATTAAGCCTATAGTGGAAGCCCAGTTATATTATTTCAGCCTGAACTCCAGCAGTTTTATATCAGTTAATTATATCATAAACAACCAATTAACAAAGCATGGCCAGTTCTTTCCTAGAAAATGAGACCCTGGAAAAACACACACACACACACACACACACACACACACACACACACACACACACTATTTCAAGGTAGTTCAGTTGATTAAACACAGAACTAAGAGCAGGAAACTTAAAAGTAGCAGGCACAGCTTTGCATTTGTATTGCTGTGACCTTGAAAAAGGCATTTAATCTCCATTCTTCAATTGCCCCCACAATAAACTGTGGCTACTATTTGTACATACAGACTGCTGCGAGGGTTATTGAATGATTTTTAAAGTACTTTGAAAAAAATTTTAGAAGAGCTTTAGAAATGTTAAGTGACTCCCCAAACCCCCAAACCTACCATCCCAAATGTCTACTATTTATTCCACTTTCAGAGCAATTTCTGAGTTACTCCAATTATGAGATACAAAATATTCCCCTTTGTGCCCCTCATAGCACCTAGTGAGGTGCCTTGCATCTAAGAAGTGTTGAATAAAAATTTCTTGCTTTGCTATCCATCCCAATGGTGTTTGTATACTCTTATTTAGAAAACACATGTCACCAGCATATAACAATTGCCTTTTCCTGGACTAGAAATCTGAAACCTTGAGCCCGTTGTCTGTGGCAGCACAAACCACGTCTGGATGCTAATCGCACAAGTCCTTGAAGCTAAGGCAACATTATGTGTCGGGGTTGTCTTTTCACATTGAAACATACTGTAGAGTCAAGAGAAGAGATAATAAATCTAATTGATTTCCTCATGTGTTATCTTAACACTGGAGTCAGACCCCAACTGTACTGCAATATTCAAATGAATACTGCACAGAGTCAACATGATGCCTGGGAAGAGAATGGAGCAATATTCTTAATTCTGAAAAACTATATTGGTAATCAATTGGAATACAAGAACAATTGAAAAGCTGTCCAATTTTCAATTGGGGTATAAGTTTGGAAACAATTTGAAAATAATGGCTCATACAAAGAGTTTTTGAAGCAGTCAATATGGGCTTCATGTGAAGGACAAATAGGAATTTGGCAATCTATGCACTGTTCAGCTTTTGTGCCTTAGACATTATCTGTAGCACACACCCAAGTGTGCCACCTCATATCAGAGTGAGGAATCTTTCAGCGTGACTCTATTGAAACTGGATTTAATGGGATATTCACCCAGAAAGCATTTTCAATGAATCTGTATTAACTGCGCGGTGAACATTACTATTAACATACAATCACTGAAAACATATTCTGCCAACTTACTCTTCATATGTGGTTTAGTGAACTGGTTCACATTTGAAATGTTTATTTACCTTGTAAAACATTTTATTATATGACTATTATGAGATCGCTCATAATATTAAATACAATCCCTCCCACCCCTTGGCCACACACACATAGACAGAATACATTTTCTTTTTTAAATCTATCTTTTCCTCATATCCTGGACAATATAAAATTATAGAATGTTTTTTTTAAAAAAAAAAACGGGATCTGCATGACTCATTTCCTTCCCTTAAAAAAAAGTGAAGCAATCCAGGAAAATTTGAATCTAACCCTTATAGAATAAGGTTGACATTGGCCTTTAAGGACTTAGAAAGAATCCATTAAAAAAAGCGCTATAGATTGCATTTGAGGCTTAGGTGCCCTTTCGAAATAGATGTAATCTCAGTGAATGTGGTATATATTTCCAAGGGCTCCTTATCCCCCAAATTTGTACCTCTTTCAATATATACATTTATTATATGCATGTAAGCAGACACTGGCATATGTTTATATACATGTGTAAATATATATAATACATACACGTATGATATATGTGTATGTGTATATGTATATGTGTGTGTGTACATTTATACATACTTATATGGTCCAGACCTATGAAATTCCTTTCACCCTCGTAGATCATCAGCTTCTC
Organism: Trichosurus vulpecula; assembly: GCF_011100635.1. Lineage (NCBI taxonomy): Eukaryota > Metazoa > Chordata > Mammalia > Diprotodontia > Phalangeridae > Trichosurus > Trichosurus vulpecula. The sequence continues at coordinate 122,173,480 of NC_050576.1, forward strand.
TATAACTAGTCTTCAAAAATTGCATGAGTCTCACAGCTCAGTATGGATCAGAGGAAGGACTTCAAGCCAAGTCGGCCTGACTCCAAAGTCAATTAGAAAATGAATATTGTAAGGGCAAAAGTTATTTCAACAGGATCTCTATTCAGTTAAAAGTAATACATTTTCCCCAATATATCAACTTTCCACTTTCATACATCTATTTTCTTTTTTTATAGAATAAAAAATTTCCTTCCTTGAGGTCATAAAAAATGCTTAATGCCCCCCCCCCTCTGAAATGCTTTCAACGAAGTCCACCTAAAAGTAGGAGAATGGACTTAATGGCCTGAGTTTGCCTTGTCTCTATTTTCAGAGTGACATTTCCAAGGGGCTTCACTTACATCTCCCCTGGCATGCCCCTCCTCACCCCACCCCCACACACACCCCTGAGATTTTATCAGCAGAAGAATTTCCTGTTGAGGTACTTTCTTCACCAAAGTAGATCAGTACTTTCTCTGTAGCTTGTAGTTGTAGAGAATTGCCTAGAGCAAGGATTCTTCCCTTTTTGTTGTGTGTGTTACAGACCCTTTTGCCAAACTGGTAAAGTATATGAAACCCTTCTCAAAATAATGGTTTTAAACGCATAAAATAAGAGGAAGATAATAAGCATTTATATAGCACCTATTATGTGCCAGGCATTATGCTAAGCACTTTTTATAATTAGTATCTCATCTGATCTTCACAACAACCCTGTGAGGTGGTAATATGGATAGATATCAGTGCTAGATAGATAGATAGATAGATAATAGATGATAGATCGAAAGACAGATAGACAGTAATAGATAGATATAAATAGTTATCAGTAGCTAGAATGCTGGGCCTGGAGTCAGAGGAAGACTCATCTTCCTGAGTTCCAATCTGCCCTCAGACACTTACTAGCTATATGCCCCTGGGAAAGTCACTTAACCCTGTTTTACTGAGTTTCCTCATCTGTAAAATGAGCTAGAGATAATATCTTTGCCAAGAAAACTACAAATGGTGTCATGAAGAGTCAGACAAAACTAAAATTGACTGAAAAACAAATTGCAAAGGAAACCAATCATATTGAATTAGTTTTTAAAATAATAAGAAATAAAATTAATTAAGTTCACAGACCTGAGAGGGCACTGAGAGGTTAAATGACATCTCGAGTTAGACAGTCACTATGTAGCAAAAGCAAAATTTGAACCCAGGTCTTCTTGATTCCTAGGTCATCTCTCTAGCTACTGAGCCAGCCTACTTCTCTAGATGAGCCTCACTTACATCCAAATACAAATTGAGAGCAGACAGCTGTTTAGATACACTGACTACCTAGTGCTATCAATGAACATGCAAATGAGGTAAATGCATACTTAGTGCAGTTGTATGTTTATTAAATTTATTCACATTCTAATGAGAGAACCTGACAGAGTCTAAAAAGAACAGCTTTTAAATGTTGGTGTAAGATTCAAGATACACAGTGCCCAGAAAAGTAAGTGTGTGTGTGTGTGTGTGTGTGTGTGTGTGTATGTGTGTGTGCGTGTGTGTTGTGGTTTTAAAAGGAAAGAGGTGGAGACGACTCGAAAAAACCAAGTCTAGTGAGTCAGATGCTGGAAGGTCTGACTTTTATTCTTTAATACTAAGAGACCAAAATAAAACATTAGATTTAGAATACAGAACTCAAATTTGGTACTTTAGAAGCTTTCATTCCACAAGGAACATGTAGTCTAACAAAATATATATGAGGACAATGAGTCAAAGAATGAAGTTTGGAATAGACAGCAAAGGAAGAAAAGTAATGAAGAGAACAAAGTAGAGAAATCCTTTATTAGAAAAAGATGCAGAAAATGAAAAAAGCCAAAGCAGTTGGAGAGGAAAGATCTTGGACTAATCATTTAACTGAGAAGGAAAAAAAAGAAAGGGAAAATAGATTACTAAATTTAAAACAAAGAAAGAAAAAATGGAATCAATAAGTGAAGTAAAACTCCAAACAAGAGAAAAAGATGACAAAACAAAAACAAAAACATGGGCACAGGGTAGAGATAAAAAGAACAGAGCCTGTGGGAATAGGGTTGCCTTAAGGTAGCCTAAGCAAAAATAATTGTAGGGACAAAGTATTGTTTTAAAAGAGGAGGAGAAACAATCTTAATTTTTAAAAAAGCACTGAATACATAAATGTATGAAAATACTAACCTCTCATAACTTTAAATAAATGAACAGCTTAAACAATTCAGTAAAACAAAAGGGAATGACAGATTGATAAGAAAATAAAAGCGCATGATCTGCTGCTTATAAGAAACACATTGGGAAAAAAAAGACACTCACAGAATAAAATTAGAAGATGGAACAAAATTTGCTGATATGAAGTGAATAAAAGAAGAAGTTACAATCAGACAAAGCAAAAACAAAAATTCACAATATAGAAATAAACATAGAAATTATGTTATGCTAAAAGGAAACATAGAAAATAAATCAATATAAATATTAAATTTATATATTTCAAATGTCATAGCATCTAAATTCACAAAGGAGTAATTAACTGAATTACAAGAAGACATAGCTATTAACACAAAAATTAATAGGAGATTTGAATGTTCCTCTCTCAGAGTTGGATAAAAGAAAAAGATTTAGAAAAGAGGAAAATATAGAATTGAACAAATTGCTAAAGAAGTTAGAGCTAACAGACTTACATCATTTTCTTAAAAGGACCACAAAAAAAATGCATATTTCTTGGAGCCAAATGGAACTTTTATAAAAATGACCATACATAAGGGCATGGAGAAATTGCAAATAAATGTAAAAAGACAGAAATATTAAATGTATCCTTTATAGACCATAATGCAATAAAAATAGTAATCAGCTCTGGGATCATAAGCAAAATTCAAAAACAAAACAAATTCAAAAAAACTAAATGGAAACTTAAAAATGAATTCCTAAATAATGAGTACATGAAAGAACAAATCACAGATATATTAATTATGTGAAAGGAATTGATAATCACAAAAGAACATACCAAAATTTCTGGGAAGCAATGAAGCTAAAATAGTCTTTTATTGAAGTTACATATGTAAAACAAATATTAGCAAAATAAAATAAGGCACCAGGAAAAATTTGCCTTATTATGTTTTGAAGCTAAGTAATCCTGAGCTTTTCCAACAATTAATACAATAGAGTTCCTGTCCCCCAAATCTGCTCTGACCTCTGTTACATGATTTATATCAAATTTGAGCACACAAAGGGATTTTTCCTTCCATATTGACATCAATGTTGCTCCTTCAAAAAGAAACATCAAAACCAACAAACAAATATTTCCTCTCATAAAGTTTCATAAAATGCTTTCTTCTTGTCCTGGTGTTATAGATTTAGTATTGGTAGGGAACTTTGAAATCATCTAATCCAGTGCCATTATTTTATAGATGAAGAAACCAAGGTCCAGAGAATGTAAATGACACCCAAACTTTACAGCAGGAAGTGGCAGATTAATTATTTGAAACCAGGTCCGGACTCCAAATTACATTCATTATGCCATATTGTGTTACTTTTTTTCTTATCAGAAAAGAGCTAAACTCATGAAATCAAAGCTCTGGTTTTGGTAATCAGATTATAACTTTAAATAATAGCAAGTGCTTTTTATTTTACATAGTATTTTGTATCTGCTATATTTGTTTTGACTAAGGCAGGGGTTCGTAACCTGGGGTTAATGAACGTTTTTTAAAAATTTGTATTGTGATAACTTTATTTAAGCATAATTAGTTTTTTCCTTTGTTATTTTGTGTCTTTTATTTTATACTTTTAGAAACATCATTTCATGTTTCACATGATTGCATATGTATGACCTATATCTGATTGTATACCATCTCGGAGAGAGGGGAGGAGAAGGAAGGAGAGAGAAATAGAACTTGAAACTTAAAACTTTAAAAACAAATGTTTAACATGTAATTGAGGGAAAATAAAATATCTTTTTAAAAGCATCATTTCAAAAAGAGTTCCTTAGGCTTCAGCAAATTGCGGAAGAGGTCCATAACACAAAAAAGGTTAAGATACCATGAATCTAAGGTGACTCAAAGTACCAACACATTTTTCTCACATAATGCCTTTAACTCTTTTCCAAAGATCAAATCTCAAAAGTTTAAGGAGGGTAAAGGCAAGGTTGAGAAACCCAGTTTCAGAGATGTGACATAAATATATACATATATATGTATATATATGTATATGTGTGTATGTGTAGTAGTATACATATACACACATATGCATCAAATACCCAAGCAACTAGACTCAAGGTATAATGGAGGTCTCTATGGGCCATTTACATGTTTGTCCTTGGGCCCCAAGATAAATATAATGGAAAGGTACAATTGATAAATAAGAAAAATTCTCAGCTCACTTCTCCATCCAAAAAAAATCATCTCTTTCTAGATGCTGATAGTCTGGCACAATTTGCACAAGCTTCATAATAATGACAGTTTCAGAAGTCTGGAAGAAACTTTGTAAGGTCATCTACTCTATCCCTTTGCCTCAGGACAGGACTGCATCAAAACCATTGGGGACCAAGAGGCAACTATTCTATTTTCAAAGCTCTCCAGGGAAGAATATTTCCAGATATTTCCCACTCATCCATTTTAGCATTATAACAATTCCTCACTGTCAAGGAGGGCTTTCTCATATTTAACCCCCTTTCTCCTTGATGCCATTTAAACCCATTTCCTCTTGTTCTATTTTCAGTGGTAGGTGGAACATTTGAACACTATTCTTTATATAACCTTTAATATTCTTGACTATTGATCATAAACATCTCTCTGCTTTATCTTCACCAAATAACCTTAATTGATTTGTAGGCTTTTGTCACATACATGCATAGCATTTTTGGCTTTACTTAGAACTTAATTATGTTTAACAAATCCCACTTGAGGTTTGGTCCTAACCTATGAATTCACCTAGAGATGCAAGCTGCATTCCAGTCTGGCTTCCTTAGCACACAAACTAGCTGTGTGACCACAGCAACTTACCTAACCTTTCTGTTCCCTACACCATTCTCAAGAATTCTTCAATAACATGAAAACTGAAGATACACATTGGTGAAAGGCATTTAGGGCCTGCAATTTTTCTGAAATGGTATCCCTGGAATGAAATCAGATCCCACTTAAATTAGAGACCCTAGAATTAAACCTCAGACTCAGGTAAGAGTCTGACCAATTTCAAGTATAAAAGGGTTAATATATTATTTCTACATATTTAATCTGATTTATGCATTTCAACATCCAACTTGCTTTGTAAACACTGCTGATTTGCATTCTGCTTGTCATACTGTATAATTTCTTATTAAGCACAACTCCTATCTATGAGTATATTCTTTTTATTTATTCATTTATTTGACTGTTTATTGATTGATTGATTATGACTTATGTATAACCAGTCACTCTTCCAGCTGCCATTCATCTTTCCAGATTTATTTGTCCTTAATGGAAACACTTTGGTCAAAGGTGCTTGATGTATTCAATGAAGCTGAGTGTAAAGTATGCATTACAAAAATGCTTTGATTATTTTTGTAACACAGTTAATTCTCCTCTTGCTCTCATTACAAACCAAATTTGCTCCCTACTGTTTTTCAATCTCACTTTTTTTCAGTGAAGCTCTCATTAATACCTTAAGCAAACTGGTATTTTTTAGCTTAAAGGGAATTGTTCATTACCTTGAAAAACTGTATTCCTTTGTGAATATAATGGATTAAAGCCCATAGATAGGTCAAGCAAAAGCCCTGTTTCTAATGTGGTCATTCTCTATTTTTGTCCAGGGCATTCCTCTAGTCTCCTAGGTTTATAACATTAGCATTATCATCAGTTCTTTCTCCTTTTTCACCTCATATATTCAATAAGAACTCAAAACCTAGATTTCTCTATCTCTACAACATCCCTCTCCCCAGGCCCGTCACAGTCACCTTAGCTCAAGCCCTCATTACCTCTTACCTAGACTAATACAATAAACTCCTAATTAGCCTTCCTACCTCTTGTCTCTTTCTACTCCAGTTTATCTTTGACATAGCATCCAAAATGATTTTCCTTAAGAGAAGATTCAAGCATATCATTCCACTACTTGATAAAGTCTAGTGGCTCCCTGTTTCTTCTAGAACAAAAAATAAATTCTGTTCAACTTTTAAAGCTTTTCCTAACCTGGATGCAATGCACCTTTCTAGCCACACTATGTAATACTCCTTTTCTCATACTCTTGGGGTACAGCCAAATGGGGCTTTTCTCTTTTGTTCACATGTAGCACTCCATTGTCCATCTCCATTCCTTTGCATTTCAGCCTCCCCTTCTCTTCAATATGCAGCTCAAGCATCACTTTCCCCATGAAGCCTTTCTGGATTCTCCTCTTTCCCCAACTTCCATGTATTCAATTACATTGTAGTTATTTATATTTAGGGAAATGTAAGTTCCATCAGAGTAGGAATTGTTTTCTTGTTTTTAATCCCCAGTACCTAGGACAGAGCCTTGTTCAGGCTTTTAACAAATCCATATTGACTGAGAAATGCTTTTTGATTCTTTCTCTTCTTTCATTCTAGTCAACAAAGTATTAATTGACAGCCTATTTTATTCAAAATGTTATATATGGCTGAGTTTTAAGAAATTTTCTTTTCTTTTTTTTTGAGGGGGGAAGGCAGGGCAATTGGGGTTAAGTGACTTGCCCAAGGTCACACAGCTAGTAAACGTGTGAAGTGTCTGCAGACTGATTTGAACTCAGGTCTTCCTGACTCCAGGGCCAGTGCTGTACTCACTGCACCATCTAGCTGCCCATAGAAATTTTATTTTTCATCAGATGTAATCATAATTTGAATTTTAGATTCCTGTTATAGCAAGGTATTTGGGTTATCAGCATAAGGAAACCAACTAAATGAATTACAGTTCTTAAAATAAGGTATGTGTGTGTATTTAAAATACATTAAAAATTTTAATAGATTAAAACTATGCAACACAGGTTAAGAAATCCTACATTTGCTAGTTCCTCTGAGAATCTATGCCTCCCACCCAACTTTTTCTAATGTCGTAACTTCCCTTACATGTCTGAGGTACAGTCTAGTAAAAAACCTCTCTATTCTCTGAAACTCATTTGCATTTATTGTCAGTATAACAGAATTTATGATGTGGTCATATGTGATTTTATTCTTTCCTCAACAGGACCATCAGTGCCTTTACTCCTTTAGAAGACAATGATAATTTATCATAAATTGATCATTAATGTGGTTCATACATAGGTATAGTCACCTCCCAAATTTCATCTTCAAATCTTAATTACCCCAGCAGCATGTAGGTAGGTCTAGGGCTAAATTTGTTTCCTCCTCATCTATCACCAAACAGGTATAAGGAATACAAGGAATTCAACTTAACAGCAAATATTTATTAAGCATTATATGTAAGATACTGCTGGGCTAGGTTATGGAATAACTCATTATTTTGAATATTAGCCTTCATAAAATTACATAAAGTCAATGACACAGAATCCACTATAGGCCTCTAGTAAACTTTTGTTGTCATCATTTTTTTATAGTACGTGTGAATTGTATATGTTCTAATTTGGAGAACTGTGTCATGGGAAGCAGTTACATTAAAAATTCATTGTAATTTTTCTTTTGCTTTATATTTCAAATATGAAAAACAGATTTCATAAGATCCTAGATAAAATGAATTTATATATATATATATATATCTCGAATCTGAGAGGGGGGCGGAGCCAAGATGGCAACTAGAAAGCAGGGACTTGCCTAGGGCTCTCCCCCAGGACCCTCCAAACACGGATAAAAAAATGGCTCTTGACAAATTCTAGAACTGCAGAACCCACAAAACAGCAGAGGGAAGCAGGGCTCTGTAGCCAGAATGGCCTTTGTTTTCTTTGAATGACTCAGCTTACCTCATTGAGCTTCCCTGGATGCTGGGGCTTGCTCTTCCGGGGCAGGACCAGACAACTTCCTGTGTGATGAGTCATGGGGCTGGCTGAGGGGAGGTGTTAACGGCTACACTAGGGGGAGGGGCCAAGTCAAGAACCAATCGGCCCTGGTCGTTCAGGCGGTGCTTGATGATGTCAAAAAACTCTATAAGAGGGGAGAGGACAGCTTGAAGATCCTCTTTTCCTTTTCCGGTTGGAGCCAGAGACAGTTACAGCGACAGTTACAGCGACAGTTACGGCAGTTACGTCAGTTACAGCCACAGCCACAGACACAGCTGAAACAGGAGCTGCCAGTAGCAGAGCTGACCTACGGGAGGAAGCTGAACAAAGACTTCAGGCCAGTGGATTGGGGGAGCCTGTGTTTTCCCCGGCGTACCTTACACCCCCGCAGAAGCTGGATGGTTAAAAGCAGCTTCCGTTGGAACCAGAGGCAGTTACAGCGACAGTTACAGCGACAGTTACGACAGTTACGTCAGTTACAGCCACAGACACAGCCACAGCTGAAGCAGGAGCTGCCAGTAGCAGAGCTGACCTACGGGAGAAAGCTGAACAAAGACTTCAGGCCAGTGGGTAATCTTATTACCATAGAGGGGGAAACATGATTTTGCTTTACGCAATCATGCTTCTCTGTAGCCTCCTGGTTACTCTTTCAAGGCGTACTTATTGGGCCTGGAAGCTTTTGATCAATATATCAAAATGGGGTTGCTGGTTCATGGGTTGGTTACTGTGGAGCCTAAATAAATGTTTTGATTCTTCTGCCTTCTACTTTGAGAGTTTCTTATATCCGGCGATTCCGAACGTTTCAGACATGTTTATGATCCTATTTGAGATTATAAACTCTGCCCTCCTAATACATTTGGCGACGAGGATGGGATTCGAACCCACGCGTGCATAGCACAATGGATTTTGTTATAGGATACATAATCTAATCAGCCATGTATCCTAGAACATACATTGTGATCCAATTACAAAGGAAACTAAAACATATCATTCATTATAAAGCAAAACATATCATTTGGTGACATTCCTAAATATTGGTTTACGATTCAAATGTGATCCACCCCTAGGTCCCAGCAAGATAATCTCTTCAATCAATCATCCCCAAAATAATTATTAATAATTCAAATGTCCACCCCTAAATCCTTGTATCCATTACATAGGATCAATAATATCATAACAATAAAACAACACAGCAAGGATAACACAAAATAAGTAAACAGAACACTATCATCATTTCCACCCCCCTTGAACGATTGGGGCTCAAAATCTTGGGGTGAGGGGTGAAGGTCTCATTTTCCATAGCTTCTTCATGCTGAAATTGGATGTAGAGATGGCCCTGCCCCCAAAAAGTCCCATTCCAGAAGTCATTTCTTTAACAAGCTGGCAGGAATTCCAAGAACGCTACATGCTTAGGCAGTCACCGGAAAGTGCAGGGTGCTTAAGCCTGAAGGAAACAAAACTAGCAACAAGGTTAACCAAAACAAAGGACAGAAAGAATAGACAAGTATGGACTATAATTCTTCAAATAAAATCATCTCAAGTTTGGTTGAGATTTCAGTTATGCAAAGATCCAACATCAGAGCCAAACTCAGGTGGGAAATGAGACAGAGACTAGGATTGTCCTCCCAGCCCAGGACAGCCTGGATGGTCGCTGGGTAAGATCTTTTGTGCTTGGAGCTGGGAGTGGAGTGGAGCAGAGCCCAGCGTGGGCTGCACCCGGAAAAACTAGACTGGGAGCCAGGTAGAACAGGCCCTAGCACCCTGAATCAGTGAGCCGTGACAGTTACCCCAAACACCAAAGAAAACAGAGAAGATTAGTGGGAAAAGCTGTAGGGACAGAGTGAAAGGAGTTCTTCATTCAGCCACCACCCAGGGGCAGCGGAGGTGGTGCAGCTACAGAACTACAGCTGCAGTTGCTTCCTGCCCCAAGCCCACCTGGTGGGAGGAATTAAGTGGCAGATCAGAGCAAGAGTGCAGAGCCTGCTTAAGATCTGAGTCATGTTCAGGTTGGTGGTTCTTGGGGGAGGAGGAGTACTGGTGTGGCTTAGCTGTCTGTGAGAAATAGCTCTGAAAACAACAGTGCATCCCCTCAAGCTTGGAACAAAGTACTCTCTACTCTACAAGCAATCATACCTGACAAAAAACTCAAGGGTCACGTAGTTAGCTAGGAACATGGCCAGGCAGCAAAAACGGACTCAGATTCAGACTCAGACTTTGGAATCTTTGGTGACAAAGAAGACCAAAACATACAGCCAGAAGAAGTCAACAAAGTCAAAGAGCCTACATCAAAAGCCTCCAAGAAAAACATGAACTGGTCTCAGGCCATGGAAGAGCTCAAAAAGGATTTGAAAAAGCAAGTTAGAGAAGTAGAGGAAAAATTGGGAAGAGAAATGAGAATGATGCGAGAAAACCATGAAAAACAAATCAATGACTTGCTAAAGGAGACCCAAAAAATACAGAAAAAATAACACCTTAAAAAATAGACTAATTCAAATGGCAAAAGAGCTCCAAAAATCCAATGAGGAGAAGAATGCCTTGAAAGGAAGAATTGGCCAAATGGAAAAGGAGGTTTAAAAGACCACTGAAGAAAATACTACCTTAAAAATTAGATTGGAGCAAGTGGAAGCTAGTGACTTTATGAGAAATCAAGATATTATAAAACAGAACCAAAGGAATGAAAAAATGGAAGACAATGTGAAATATCTCATTGGAAAAATCACTGACCTGGAAAATAGATCCAGGAGAGATAATTTAAAAATTTTTGGACTACCTGAAAGCCATGATCAAAAAAGAGCATAGATAGCATCTTTCAAGAAATTATCAGGGAGAACTGCCCTGATATTCTAGAGCCAGAGGGTAAAATAGAAATTGAAAGCATCCACAGATCGCCTCCTCAAATAGATCCCAAAAAGTAAACTCCTAGGAATATTGTTGCCAAACTCCAGAGCTCCCAGATCAAGGAGAAAATACTGCAAGCAGCCAGAAGGAAACAGTTTGAGTACTGTGGAAACACAATCAGAATAACACAAAATCTAGCACCTTCTACATTAATGGATCAAATGGCTTGGAATACAATATTCTGGAGGTCACTGGAGCTAGGATTAAAACCAAGAATCACCTACCCAGCAAAACTGAGTATCATGCTCCAAGGCAAAGTGTGAATTTTCAATAAAATAGAAGACTTTCAAGCTTTCTCAGTGAAAAGACCAGAGCTGAATAGAAAATCTGACTTTCAAACACAAGAATCAAGAGAAGCATGAAAAGGTAAACAAGAAAGAGAAATCACAAGGGACTTACTAAAGTCCCTGTTTTGTTTACATTCCTACATGAAAAGATGATGTGTATGATTCATGAGACCTCAGTATTAGGGTAGCTGAAGGGAATATACAGATAGATAGATAGATAGATAGATAGATAGATAGAGGGCACAGGGTGAGTTGAATATGAAGGGATATCTAAAAAAAATAAAATCAAATTAAGGGATAAGAGAGGAATATATTGAGAGAGGGAGAAAGGGAGAGATAGAATGGGATAAATTATCTCACATAGAAGTGGCAAGAAATAGCAGTTCTTTTGGGAGGGAAGAAGGGGCAGGTGAGGGGGAATGAGTGAATCTTGCTCTCATCGGATATGACCTGAGGAGGGAATAACATACACAGTCAACTGGGTGTCTTACCCCACAGGAAAGAAGGAGAAAGGAGATAAAAAAGGTGGGACAGTAGAAGGGAGGGCAGATAGGGGGATGAGGTAATCAAAAGCAAACACTTTTGAAAAGGGACAGTGTTAAGGGATAAAATTGGATAAAGGGGGATAGGATAGGAAAGAGCAAAATATAGTTCATCTTTCACAACATGAGTATTGTGGAAGGGTTTTGCATAATGATACACATGTGGCCTTTGTTGAATTGCTTGTCTTCTTAGGGAGGGTGGGTGGGGAGGCAAAAGGGGAGAGAATTTGGAACTCAATGTTTTAAAAGAAGATGTTAAAAAAAAGTTTTTGCATGCAAGTAGGAAATAAGATATACAGGCAATGGGGCATAAACATCTATCTTGCCCTGCAAGAAAGTAAGGGAAAAGGGGATGGGGGGAGTGGGGTGACAGAAGGGAGGGCTGACTTGTGAATGGGGCAATCAGAATATATGCCATCTTGGAGGGGTGGAGAGTAGAAATGGGGAGAAAATTTGTAATTCAAACTCTTATGAAAATTAATGCTGAAAAGTAAAAATATTAAATAAATAATGATTTAGACTTAAAAAACAAAATATATGTAGCACTTCACAGACTTTAACTATATAAATGATAGTGTAGCATCCTCTGAGAAGGGATTGGTTGGCCACAAAACACTTTGGGATTTTTAGTTCTTCCCAGTTTTGGAAGTAAGGAAACCAAGTCAAGATCAGCTTTTGGGGGGTGGAGAGGATCGGTTAGCAGAAATTGTCACAGACAGCAGTGGAGGAAGTTTGGAACTCTCAAGGAAAATGAAGTGGCAGTCATCCCGTGGCAGCAGTGCAACCAGGATAACATTGGGTGTCTGCTACCTCTAGTGTTCTCTTATTTAATACTCTGGGAGATTACCTCTATCTAAAGAAACAAGATGGGAGGCATGACTGTATGTGTTATCATGTGCCCTTTCTATAGTACAAAGAGTAATGAGAACAACTTAAGAGGAATGACCCCAGACTTTCTTTTGTTTTATTAAATGTGTGCTGCTAAAGAATATATTGGCTCGACAAAATATTATTTCTCACAAACTCCTATCCTTGTGTTGTCTGGGGTCCCTTCATCTGTGATACAATGGCACATGAAAGGTATAGAGACAGACCTCTTCTAAAACAGGGATGGCAGTTCAACCTCCAGCCCACTGTATGAGAGTTGTTTTCTCTTAATGAGGACATGAGCACAAGTCATTTCATAACTATCCTTCTGAGTGCTGAATTATTCTGCATTCAGGCCTTATTTTATAAATCTGCCTCATAGATATGAGCCAAGGTTATACTATTACTATTACTCAAGGTAGAAGGGAACTTACAGGTGACCTAAATTTCTAGACCCACTTGGCCTTTTCAAAGAGGAGGAAATGAAGGCCCACTCAGGTCTGGTGATACTAAATTCAGCATTTCAGTACTCTTTCCATTGCACCTGGCTATAGCAATTCTCTGGAGGGTGCAGGAAAGAAAAGTTGATTGAAGGAGGAGGAGGGGTTGTGTTATCCAGTTCAGCTTTGTAAATTCACCAAATAATACCATCTTCCACTTGACTCCATTCCATGTTGTATCACTACAGGACATGGCAAGTCTGTGAATGAAGCTCATACATACATGAATATATAAATACATATGTAACATATCTGTAATATGTAATATGTACACATATCTATATTGTATACATAAACATGTGTATATAGGTCTGTATATTCATATCTGTATGAATATATTTATCTACATTATCTATATTCTATAATCTATAAATTTGTATATGTATACATTTATGTGTATATATCTATATTATAAATAGAAAAGTTGATGTCATTACCAATCAACACTTATCAATTAAAAAAATTCTAAAATGGAATTCATAGCTAAAACTCTTACTCTGTCTTTCTTGAAGGATTTGGTTTCTTTTCTTTTTTTTTTCCTCTTCCCTGAATAATTTTAAAACAAGGTTCATTTGCCAGGCAAAAATGGGCCGTGCTTTGTTAGTTGATTGCTTATGACATAATTAGCTGACAATCTGGCACCCAAATATCATGTGCAAGTACTACAATAATGCAGTAAATTGTAGTAAGGTGAACCAATTTAGATTTGTACTTTGGAAGCCTTTTCAATGATTAACAGAAGCCTTTAAAAATAATAGATCATCCTCTGGTGTCAATCTTTTAAGCTGAAATCAATTTGATTCATTTTACTTTGCAGAAGAAATGAGAATTAACAATTTAATTGCTATCTGATCAAAGAAATGTGTCATAGGAAAGGCAAAAAAATCTCTGACTTGACATCTATGTCTTCATTTACTAGTAGCACAGGGAAAAAAATCAGAAGATGATAAACCAGTGATGTAAAACGAACGAGTTGGTATTTAGAATTTACTATACAGATAATTGCATTATGTCAACAAAGCTAATTTCATTTCCAAGAAGTCGTCAGGTTATTTCTCTCACTGTTACTTTATCTTCATATGTTAGGATTGGGAGAAAGTACCATATCTTATGCAGTTTATTGTGTAAACATGAAAATGATTGGGGGAGAGGGATGGAGAGAAAAGCCTGTAAATTACTGTAGATTACTGCCAGAAGGAGAGAAACTATTAATACGTCCAAGAAGCAAATAGCTAATGAAGATGTCTTTTGCGAATTGGTAATGACATTAAAAGAAGTCAATGTTTCTTTTGGAAAGTGTATCAGCTGTTCGTTTTCTGCCATCATATGTCTCACCCAGCCTGTTGTCTTTCCTTTTCCAGGGTGGGTAGGCTTGTTTGTTTGTTTAGTGGTTGTCACTTAACTACCTCTTTCTTCTTTGGGGTTGTCAGATTTCTACAGAGACCTGGAGGGAAAGGCTTAAAGAACTTGTTAGTCCACAGCTGCCTTTTTGTTGAGGACAGTGGGTTTGATTAAAGGGGAGCTCCCTCCTGGATTTCACACATCCCATCAATCACATTGATCAGCCCCCAGAAAGGGAACATATTGTCTGGGACTAAGCCAAGAAGAGATATCTATTTCACAATAGCACTTAGGTCTTTCAGCCAAGAACCAGTTTATTTTTGGCGACTGAAGTCTGAAACTCACTTCAGAGCAGCATTTATGCACCATGCTTCCTGGGATAACTTTCTCTTCAGGCAATTCCAAGGATTTTTACATAGACAATTAGTTATAGTCCAACCCCTCCCCCTATGCAGATTAGATACTTCATCTGGCAAAGAGCCCCCTTTTTATGTCATGGCAGGGTCTCCAATTTAACTGCTTTTTAGTCCTCAAAATATAGAAAATTCTTAGTGGAGTGTTCTACATGAAAACAAAACACAGGGGAAATTAAACCTCCAATGTAGACAGCATTAAAAAAAATAAGCATTAGAAGCAAACTCATTGTCTGACTACATTTTCTCACAAGTACTCCCAATCTGTCAGTTATAGAAAGTGAGAAGCATAAACTTTAGTATATATACTAAGATTTTTGAGGGGAGCATCAAGTGTTTTGTATTTCTTAAAAATTATTTGGAATATTAATTATTGCCTCTTGTAGGCAACTGATTCTTTCTTACCAATCATACTAATATTTCATGTCATTTACTCATTCAAAAATATAATTAGTGTGAGATATCTAGCAATAATGGTTTCTTTCTTGATTTCTTGATATCCTGCCATGCAGGACATTTTCCTTTCTCTCTGCTTATTTTAACTCATTAAGGTAGAACTTGATAAAATAAACAACCAGATCAAAGATGGATTCTGACATTTAAAAAAAAATCTGACAGCTGGGAGTTAAAAGCATCCCTTTTATTTAGTGCTAACACATGAAAGATATCTTCCAATAAATGTAAAATATATTATTAAATATTTCTAATCAATAAAGACTTACAGATCTAATTACCCAGAGTTACCTGTCATCACTTACTGAATTATTAAATTATTTACAATCTTGGATTCAAATTCTATAAATAAAGCTCTAAACATGTAAGAATCAGAAAGATAGCTAAAAATTCATGTTAACAAACTGGAAGTTCAAAAATTAAAAGCTACCATTTAGGAAGACCTAGGTTTTAATCTAGGCTCAGACAATTAATTACCAACTGTGTGATGCAGGGCAAATCATTTTATTTGTCTATCTCAGTTTCCTCATCTCTAAAATGAAGATAATAAAAGCATCTCCCTTCCAAGCTTATTGTAAGGATAAAATGAGTTACTGTTTGTGAAGCATTTTGCAAATAAAGTCCTATATAAATGTTGTTGTTGTCATTGTAAAAACTGGTAGGTTTCAGATTATGATAGGAGTAGTACTCAGTTAACTCTAGCATCCTGAAAGACATGTCTAAAATGCCTCAGTTGCTATGATTATTTCAACTTTCTATAAACTACCATTATGTACTTTTCTCTCAACTCCCCAAACTGTAAAATGCATATTTCAATGAGGTTTCAAAGAATAGATATTTTCCATGAATAATTTTCTCCAAACACAAGTTCCCTGGTAGAAATCTATTTAGGAAGTACTCCTTGACCATGCTATTTTCTTTTGAATCATCAGAAGTAGGTAATACATTTTTTCAATTATTTGCTCAGATAGCAAACCATAAAAAGAAATCATTACAGTGTCTTCTTGAAAATTAACTAGATATGTATGCTTCCCATTTTACTGTGATTATATTACAGACATTTGGAGCAGTAATAAGTGCTTCAAACCTTATTGTGTTTAAATGAGGTAAGATGTGTTAACTAATGTCAGCAATAACTATCTATGAAATGTACTGCAGGAGTCTTTAATTACCTTTAAATGCCTTTTCTTAAATTATTTTTAAATATTTCCCTTTTGATTTCTAGGGATATAAATTGCACCATGAGTGCCTATGTTTACATTTTCAAATTTCATACCCACAAATGGTTTTATTTTTATGGCTTCTTAACATAAGGTCTATTTGATCTATACTTTCTTTTCCAGTGATATAGCATTCTGCAAAATTCATTTAATTTCCTATGCCTGCTATTTCTCCAAAGGAGAATTATATGTCTTCAAGATCAAGAAGGTAGGATGAAAAACAGCAACAAAGATGTGATAAAGCAAACCTTGGAAAGCTAAATGCTAATAGACTTCTGACTTTTCTGCTACAAATATTGTATTCTAATTTTCTATTTTTTTTTAGCTGAGACTGTCCAAAATAAGGTTTCTAATTTGTGATTGACAGTGTTACCTTTCATCAAATCCAATCTAACAGAAAGATGAATGGTCCATTACAGTCTAGAGGTATTATTTGTCAGTTTGAGATGCGCTTCTCTGTAAATCTTGTGTCAGATTTCTGAGGGAGTTTGATAAAACGTTAGTGTTTTAATGAAACTATCATAATTACTTCCATTTTCAAAGCTAGAACATCATTTTCTCCTGTAAACTCCCTGGTTTTTTTCTAGCTAAATCATATATTCAACGTTAAAATAGCATGTAATGTTAAACATAGAATAAAACTATTATTTGCCTAAATGAGTTTCACAACCTGTGATAATTTCTCATCAATTTCCCCCAGTTCCTTGACTACCTTCATTTTGATCTTTCCTGTTAAGATATCTGCCCCTTCAATACATAGCCAATATTATCATGCACTGAACTAAGTCAGCAGTTTTGACATCTTCATTTCAATGTCCTTTTCTGTACCTTCAGCAATGTTAATGTTACAAATTATAGGAGGGCATATTAATAGCCATACCCAAGAAGCAGAAAGAAAAGTGCATTTTTTTAAACCAAGTACTAACTTGGGATTTCCCGGGCCCATTGACAAGTCAGCCGAACCCAGGGCTCCTCCATTGTGATGATAATGGATTCCGTGTTGTTGGCTCAAAGGTCACCGGGTCACCGTAAGCTCCTTAATGGACTGTGAAATAACTTTAACTGCATTAACCTCTCTAGATCACATGGGTGGCACCAACATCCACTCCTGAAATTCTCATTCGCTTATAGAGACAATACTATTAGATTATTATATTTTCCATTTGCAATAGCAATAGGCTTGAAGCAATTATGCAGCTAAGCATTTCCATTAAGTGAATAGGACCTTAAAGAAGATTAACTAGAGCACCTTTTGCATCAGATAGAAGGAGATGGGGGGAGAAAGTCTGACTCTCGCCAGAGTTCAGTTATCTTCAAACTTGAAGGGTGAGCTAACCTGTGTTTTAGAAAATTAAGTCATTAGCTGAAATGAAAATGCCATGGTCAAATTGCAAAAGGCAAGTGGATCCAACTCATTCCCCTAAGGTGAGTATCCACTTAGGGAGATTTTTATTGTTATTTTGTTTTGGTTTGCTGGTTTTTTTATTTTCATCAGTTGCTCTTACTAGATGCGTACCAACTAATGAAATGGAAAGACCCTGAATGAAGGGTGCCAGGGAGAAACCATGCTGGGAATGGTTTCTCCACAATGACCTTTCCCTGCTTTTGGAAGAATTCTTCCATCCCAGAAAAGGTCAGATCAAGGCAGAGTTCCTGATGCAGTAACATAATTCTGTACCACCCCAAGAATTTCTATTCCAGAGTTTTCACTTCTGCCCACTGGTTATCAGGTTCATTCAAATTCATTCCTTTTGAACTTTTGGATTTACAGCTCCAGGAAACTGATGATTCCCGGAGGTATCAAATGGTAGTTAGCAGAACACATGCAGCTACATGCAGCCCACAACACTCCCATGGGTCAGGGAACCAGATTAAGATGGAATTGGGAAATAGCTACCAAAATAAATAAAAATACAATAAAGTATAGATAATGTAAATACATAGTTTTCTAAGTCCATATGCATCCTGAAGGGACCTTTATGGTTTGGTGGCTCCCTATACTTGAGTTTGATATCACTGACCTAGGAGAGGAGAATTTGTGGGCTTCCTGGGTTCTAATTTTTACCCTAAAAGTTTTCTTAAAGAGTCAAACTTACTTCTTTAGGAGCCTTAGATTTAGAGATCAAAGGAATCCTGATTATTTGAGATAAGAACAAATATTTAAAGAACTACTTGCACATTTGGTTAAGGTATGTAGGTAATCCTAGGTTCTCTATTATTGTGCCAAGAGAGTATAAACTCTAGGAGGACCTAGCAAGCTAGAGAGATTTTGGTATAGGCTCAACACTGTTCCATGTGTCAGCCTACTAAGCTTGGGGAAGTTCACTACATGAAGACTTGCCAATAAGCGATGACAGCTTTTTTTCATCCAAAGCAATTAATAAACCTGTCTGCTAAGTGGACACTAAAGGGTTGCAGTCTGCATTCTTCCAGGTTGCATTTATACCTGTTGTGACAAGGGATCCTCTGAATATTGAAAAACAATATTTTCAATTAACATAAAATTAGGAGAGCAAGGTGAATACCATGCAGGGATCCAAAGAGTGTTGAAGGCATTAGTTTTGAAACAAGGCGGAAATAAGTGCAAAAAGTATTTATTTTCCATGAGATTTGAGTTTTCTTTGAAAGACCATGAACTGGAAAATAACAAAGATAAAACCCTTCAACTGTTTATTTGAGATAAAGACAGAGTTTGAAGTTTTACAACAGTTCTTAAATTAGGAAATGCTACCTTGATGTTTCACTCAACTGGAAAATCTAATAGATATGAGGGGAAATATTATATATATATATATATATTGAAAAAGCAACAACAACTCACTATATCACCTTGAATCTTACAGAATGCTATTCTCAAAGCTTACCTGCCTTTTTAGTACATTTCACAGCTGGATTTCTGTGGAATACGTTGAAAATGGTTTAGTAGGTTACAGAATGTCTGAAGAATCTATTCCTACTTGAAACTTTGCTAATTCATCTTCCTTGTTATGAGATTCCTTGCCTTTTTCAGCAAGACCCAGCCACCTCTTTTTTGCTCCCTCCCAAATGGCATAGCCAGCTGTTGCCATTTTCCCAACTTATACAGCTATGCATTATCCCTAGAAAGTTACAAGAAATGTCTCATGGGGTATAAGAAAATGAGACATTTTTGTATGGACTTCTTTGTTATTTTTTTTCTAGTTCTAGCTTCTGTGAGTTTGTATCTTCCTTTACTCTGTGGTCCAGTGACATGGTCAACATCAATAAAGACTTATTTAATCATTCTATTTTGGGCTGCATCATTGGAGGAAACATAAAAATCAATGCAATCACAGATCAACTGGAGGCTATGAAACAACTACCATAGAAAGCAAGAAGGTACATAAATTGTTATGAGAGACCATCTCCTTTACTACCTATATTCTAGAGATGAGAAAACTGAGGCCCCGAGAGGTTAGATAAGTTGACTTTGATAATATCTAGCATTTCTAGAACACTTTAAGGATTGAGATGCACTTTATAAATATCTCATTTTATCTTCACAACAACCTTGGGAGGTAGGTGCTAATATTATCCCCATTTTACAGACGAGGAAACTGAGACAGACAAAGGTTAAATAGCTTGCCCAGAGTTATGCAGCTAGTAAATGTAGGAGACAGGATTTGAACTTAGGTCTTCCTGACTCCAGGTCCTTCTATCCATTGCACCACCTGACTGCCAAAATTACATAGCTCCTTAGTGGTGACTACAAAGTAGGTTTCCTAACTGATAGTTATTCCACTGTATCCTACAGTTTCCCTAAATAGATTAGCGCTTTCATCAAAAATAAAAACAGATAAAGAACTAAAAAAAATACCTAAGACCATACTTAATTTTAAATGGCAGTTCAACTAGGAGTCATTCAAACCAGTGGCTTAGAAGCAAGACCACATTGGTTAGTAATGTACAACAGATGTATGGATGCCCAGCTCCTAAATATGATGAGCAGCAGTACAGGAGGTGAAAAGAAACTTGACACACATATTTTAATGATGTCCTGCATATGCCCTTAAAAAATTTCTGCTGAATTGAATGGATGGTACAATTTGTTAAATTGAGGCAGTTGTCCTCAATAATTCCAACTCCATGACCCAAAGTAATTTGGCTTCAGACATCTAGATATTTCAAGCAACATATTTTAGAAAACTTTAAGGACTTAGATAATTGCCTCTTTTTCTCGGTTTTCTTTACACAGAACTGACCTAGGCACATTTCTTATTCTCATAATACTTTTTTGGGGATGGGGAGATGGGGCAAGTTATCAGGGAAAGTTTCACACCTACACCCTATTAGTTCCAAGGTGTTTGCAAATGCTTTGATTTTTCTCTTCCATGTTGTCTCAGTAACAGCATTTCTCAGAAACTTAAAATACCAATAGGGAAAAAGCCTTCTAAATGGGATGACATTTAACAACCAAATAAGGTGTATTAGTGACCACTTATCTTATCAGGCTCTGAGATAGACACTGAATTTGACTTCTTGTCCTTGGAAGAAATTAACCCCTCTTTCCCCTGTGCCTCCTTTCTCTGTATAGCTATTCTGGATGAAGTTTGTTGAATTTAGGTCTTAAATTACCATAGTATTTTTCCATATAGCTACTTGCAACCTTACATTACCCCATCTAGGGTGCTTTTACCTTCACAAATTTGCACCCATTAATACCCACTGGATGATGGATTTTAAATCTACACACACACACACACACACACACACACACACACACACACACACGACAATTTTGAAAAAGCCTGGAGATACCTAAGTTGATTCACACTTTTCAAGGACAATTGACTGCTCCCTTGAGGCTAGTCTTCATTTCCCTTGCATTGCACAAGCTCTGGAAAAATACTGAGCCATATCATTCCATGCCTGGTGTCTAGGATCTCTAACAAGCAAAGGTTCAAGTAACCTTGCTCACAATGATAATTCTTGGGCCTGGAATCTACTGTTTTCAGTAGGACTACATCATGGAGCTATGGAAATGTGCTCACCTCAGTGTGTAACCCCCAATATCTATAATTTTTATTTCAAGTCAGTAAACAACTTGCTCTTTTGCTCATTCTACAAATACTTATTTTGTACACTAACAAAGCAAAGCACTATGCTAGGCACTGTGGGAGCCATAAAAATTAACTGGGCAGAGTACCTTCTTTCAAACATCCTGTAGTCAAGTAGAGGATAGAGAAGATGTTTATGTACACAAAGAGCAAGAAATGTAGTTGAGTTTGTGATGTTTCATAAGAATGGTGAAAAGTTCAGTGTTAGTTCAGAGGAGGAATAGATCACTTTTAACTGGGGTATGCAGGAAGAATTCATTGGGGAAGTAGTTTTGGAGCTGGGCCATGACAGTGGGTAGGATCTTGACAGCTGGAAGTGGGAAAGAGAGAAGTTAAGGCAGAAAGAATGAATGGTGTGAATAAAGATTTAGAGGAAGGAAAAGAAAGTGGATGTTCATGGAATAGCAAGTAATACAGTTTGGCTAGGGAATAGCAATGTGATTGGGAGAAGGAAAATATATACTTTCTCAGGATTGGGCATAGGAGTTAGTACTTCCAGGAATGTCAGTTGAGGCCTTTAAAAATTACAGTAACAGGGGAAGAGTTTGGACTGTGCATAGTGGTTTGCACCATTAAAGATTATAATGGTAAGAGGTCAGAATCAACTGCTGGGATTATTTAAAGCAAAATCATCAGTTATTATAAGGTAATAAGCAAGTAGTGAGCAGAGACAAGAGTACGACTAAGACCTGGAAGTTTCAGTAATGCAGCAGGCAGCATTGGGATCCCAAAGAACTAAAGAGGAAAACATAGTCTATAGTCAGGCAAGAATCCAAGAAACTAAGTGTTAAAACTAGTTTGAGTTCTATTAAGTACTATATTTCCAATCTGACTCACTCAACACAGGGACCATGCCAACATCCTTTGGAGCCCTGTTATTTGGGCATAACTCCATCCCATCCCCTCTCAATTTTCTGAATGAGCTTCAGCTGTGGACAGCTCCTTACTGCTGCCAGGGTTTGTTATTTTTTTTCTTTTTCTTTTTTTGAGTGGGCGATGATTGTGTTCTCACAGATGCAGAAAGAAAGATAAGCCTTTAAAAGTAGTTTGGCCCAAATCATGATACTTTAAATGCTGGGCTAATGAGTTTGAATTTTATTCAATAGGTATTACTGAATCATTGAAAATTTTGAAGCAGGAACATGCTTTTGGAAAATTAATCGGGGGATATTGCATATGATGGATTAAAAGGGGAGTCTGGTGGCAGAGAGACCAGTTAGGACATTGTAATCCCAGTGAAGGGTAATGAGATCCTACGCTAGGGCAGTATCATTTGAAGGATATAAAGAGATGGAGTCCACTGGACTTGGAGACTGGCTGGATGTTCAAATAGGGAGAGGAAAGAACCAATGATGACTCCTTGGTTTTCAACTTTGGCACTGGGAGAATGGTGTTACTTTTAATGGTATGATCACTGTTACCTTAAACAGAAATAGGAAAAAATGATTTGGGGGATAGCAATAGGATGAGTTCCATTTGTTAAATGTAGACTTTGGCGATTGAAAATGTAGGACTAGAATTTGGGGTAGGCATCAGTCAAAAAGTATTTAAGTATCTAGTATGTGCTAGGCATTGTATTAAACTCTATGGATACAAAGAAAGTCCTTGAAGAGCTCACAGTCTAATGAAAGAGATAACATGGAAACAACTATGTACAAACAAGCTATAAGTAGATAAAATAGGAGATAATCAACAGAAGAAAGATACTAGAATTAAGAGGGATTGGGAAAGTTTTCCTATAGAAGGTGGGACTTCAGCTGGGAGTTGAATGAAGCCAGGAGGTGGACATGAGGAGGGAGAACATTCCTAGCATGAAGGATAGCCAGTGAATATGCCCTGAGCTGAGGGATGGAGAAGGAGCAGCAAAGAGATCAAATGTCATTGAATTGGACAATGTGCAAAGGTTGGAAGGTAGAAGACTGGAAAGGTCTAGGGACTAGGTTTTGAAGGGCTTTAAATGCCAAACAGAGGATTTGTATTTGATCTTGGAGGTAATAGGGAGCCAATAGGCGCATGACACGATCTGATCTCTACTTTAGAAAAAATCTTTTGTTTTTGGCTAAACTGAGGATAGATTGGAGTGGATAGAGACTTGAGGCAGGCAGGCCAACCAACAGGCTATTGCAACACTCCAGGCATGAGGAGATGAGGGTTTGCACCAGGGTAGTGGCAGTATTAAATGAGAGAAGGTGGTATATTCAAGAGATGGTAGACCTTAGCAAATGATTGAATATCATGGGGCAGGGTAGAGGAGGGATTGAGATAGAGAGGAGTCAAATATAGAAACATATTTTTGGAGTGACATGCTTAGAGGTAATTAAAGAAACGGAGGTAGATGAAATCACCAGGGGAGAAAGGGATGAGAAGGGAATTGAATTCAGAACTTTGTAGAATAGAAAAAGGAAAAAAGAAAGAGGCATCATCTCAGAGGTTTGATGAAAATCAAGATAATATTGTCATTACACTCAAGAGAGTTTCAAAACCACAGAGACACTAAAGAGAATAGAGACTAAGAAAATGACATTTAATTTAGTGATTCAGAGGCCATTGGTGACTTTTTGAGAGGGCAAAATGACTCTTTAAAAATGGTGAGTTTTACAAATAGGGTAAGTTTTAGCAAAGACACAAAATTAAGCATTGCCTTCCAGAAGGTTGAATGTGAAACCAATGAGAAAATCTAGTCATAGATCTTATTATAGACTAATTATTATTAGCCTATAATTAATTCAAATGTACTGACCTCAATGCTTCTCACTCATCCCTATATCACCTGTAATTAGATTGATTTTCTATAACTCTTCATATTACAGAAAAGAAATTACCAAATTCTAGGGTTTTAAAAATGAAATGTATAGGTTATATGCAATCTTTAAACAATAAAAAAATTTGAAAAAAGTTTTGTTTAAACTGCCCAGGAAAAGGAAAATGAGGAGGCAGGAGAAAAGGTAAGTCAAGGGCAATTGGGTCTCAAACATTCAAGGTGAAACACACCAAGTGACCTGGACACACGCTTAAATCTGTCCATAATCCAACTACTTGTGTGTCGCTTGAGAGAAATTTAGATTTTATTTTCTTTATTCCTACTTGCCTAAATAAATATAATGCTTTATGCCCTCAAACCCTCTAATAAGTACTTTCAAATAAAATCTTTTAAAATTTAGTGGGCCGTCTCTGAAATAATTTCTAAGCAAGTGTCTCTTTTCAGATGTAGTACTCTAATTTCATTTGTCTGAAAGTCCTTCGGTTTGTGAAAATGACAAATTTAAGAGAATACTAAAGTCTTGCATCCTTTCCTCTGGCAGTGGATATTCAGTAGCTGCTTCAAAGGATAACCTTGGCAGCTCTGATAAGATTGTATGATCAAGGCTGTTGAATCAAATGAGGTAATGTATGCAAAACACTACATACTCAGATCACAGTCAGTTGTATGATCTTGGGCTCCTGAATTAAATGAAATAATGTATGGAAAGCACTTTGCAAACCTTAAAGCATCATGTGCATTGAAGTTACTAGAATATTATTATCTTTTATAGGATAATGTTGAGATAGAAATGGTCTTGGTGCAAGTTGCTATCTTGCTATTATTCTTTTATATTTAAAGCTCTATGAACTATTGACCAAGCAGATAAAATAGCTTCCTCTTGGAATTAAATAACAGTATCAAGATGTAAGAAATATATTCTATAGGCTCACTGAAAGCATCTGCAGAATATTTCTCATGGCAGAAGTATATAAAGTGTGATGTGAACTTATCCCATTCCCACATGATTCTGATCTTTTCTGCTACATTTCTGTATTTTGAGTTTATGAGTATTAGGTATAGTGGTATCTATTTAAAATGTTCTAAATTTTTTATGGAAAAATGTGTTGTCTGGGTTTTTGTGGGCAATACTTCAATCTGTAACAACAGCCTAGATCTAGTGGCTTATTTGCTGAATCCTCTAGAATATTATTGTTAGTTTATGAAAGATGGGGCTTTTGATGTCTAATTTTATCCAAATGTTTGTGTCTTGCTAGGCATTGAGAAGGTACTAAATTTTTGCAGCCTATAATGATGTGTCACACAGTTTCTATTTTTTTCTTAAATAATCTCTATTGGGTAGTACAGATTCCTTAAAGATAATTCTTCTGTAGTTTCTGGTGGCAGTAACCTGGTCCTGAATTTCCACCACAAAATTCCTCTATTTCCACAAAAAAATTTATGTGACAACTATTTGTTTCCATTAAAAACAAATACATGTTACTCAGCCTTTTATTCAGTGCTTCTTTGTCAACATATTATTAGTTGAGTTCACATGAATATTACCCATGGTGGTAAGGGGGAGGGGAAGAGTGCATTTTTATTTCACTGTTGGATCTGAGTCATGTCATAGGTTTGACTTGGAGGTAAACCACTTTTAGCAACATGCAACAAATCCAATAGCATATTCTTGTCACCAGAATTGTTATTGTTTACTAAAGTGATTTTTTTATTCCAAAGTTATTTCTTTAGATTTGTGACCAACTTATCATATGTTCTCACAATTTTTGTCATTTTTATTTTTGGTGAATTATCAATTTTTCTACACTTGCCTTGGGGCAATGGGTTCTCTGTGTTGTTAATATTGTACAAGTTTTTCTTAGTATACTATCCAGGACTCTTTTAGTTCATTTTACAGTTCTGAAAATACATTTTAATCTGTTTTTAGTTGTTTTAAATGTGTTCTTCCCATTGAATTATCATCTTAGGATAACAATAAGTTGCTTAATATATTTAGCCACAGATTTATATTTGATAGATTCATGCTCTATATTTCTTGAGATATTTTTAAGCTTTGCCTTCGTCAGTTTATTCCACTGGACTCCAAGATTCAAACTCCAAGATTTCGTTCAGTCTATATCTTTCCTCTGAGTACATTAATAATTTTATTCTTTTCAAGTACAAGTGAAAGTTTGAAATCCGTAGGAAGTTTCCTCAAGATGAGGAAATTAATGTATTTTTTAAAGAGGAACATATAACTTAATGTTATACATGTATATCAAGTGATTAATATGCTATTTTAATTTGACTCTCTAATTTGGAAACCATACTCAGTTCTAGTTAGCAAAGATGATAATGGATGAAAGGCTAGGCAGAACCATAGGAATCTAAACAGTGTCCATGAAAAAAAATTCCATTAATTGTTTTTGAGGTTGTTCTTATAGTAGAATGATTTAAAGTAGGAAGTTTCCCATGGGGATGTCAAATACTCTAGTGTACTCACTAAACTTGGGTCTATTTTATGTTTGCAGCACATGAATAATCTGTGAGTGGAGAATTAAATTAAAAAAATGTGATAATCTGTAAGGGAAGCAGAAATATGTCAGCATGTTTGGGAATCTTGCTTAGTAATTACTGAGTAAATAAAAAGTTGTTTTTATAACTTGGAATTTTTTAGTATCCATATCACTGAGAAAAACAACAATGGCTACCATTTCTATAGCACCTTTAAGATTTCCAAAGCACTTTACAAATATTATCTCATTTAATCTTTAGAACAATCCCGAGAGGTAGATGCTGTTATTTCCCCCATTTTATAGTTGAGGAAACCAAAGTAGGCAAAAGTTATGTGATCTACCCAGGGTCACACAGATATATCTGGGCAATTGTGAACAATTATTGGCTCTGCAATTATGGCCCAATGTCATTGCAGTTTATTGGTCACATTGTCCAGGATATTTTGAAGTTTGTATTTATAGCATGAAGACTTTTTAGTCTTGAAAGTCAATGAAAGATTGCAAGCTGTCGATGTGTAATTCTAGCCTCCAGATCATATCTTGCTAGGTATTTTGTAGGAGCTAAATTTTTGCAGATTGCAGTGATGTGCTGGACAGTTCTTACTGTGTCTTTGCATAATTTACATCAACTACTAAGTCTAGCCTCCTTAAGGATAGCCTTACTGTAATTTTTGGTGTTAACAATCTGGTCCTGAAATTTTTCTGTTTTTGCAAGCAAATTTGTGGAAGGAAAGAAGGAAGGAAGGGAGGGAGGGAGGGAAGAAGGAAGGCAGGAAGAAAGGAAGGAAGGAAGGAAGGAAGGAAAGGGAGGAAGGAAGGAAGGAGAATTTCTTAAGTACTTACTAAGTGCCAGGCAAAAAGAAAGACAGTCCCTGCCCTCAAGGAGTTTATATTATAATGAAGAATAGATAATTGGAAAGTGGGAAAAGATGGTATAATCCACATGATTTTAAAGTCCAGGAAGGGTGGCTCCTCCTCACAAAATGGAGTCTCCAGGAGGAACTCACCAATGAGAGAAAAGAGAGCACTTTGTGAAGGGATGTTCTATGGTGAGCAGGCCACAGGGGTAGTAAGATGATTCAGAGTGAAGAGACTCCAGTCCTTAACAGGAATTCCAATACAAGAGATCAATAGAGACATAATTTGGAAGTCCAGAATATTGGGGACAGAGCTGGGAAGAAAATTTGTTTTACATTTCTTTGTTGACGTTTTGTTGACTGGGTTCATGTGGCTATTACCCAATGGGGCTTTTTGATTCCATTATTGGATCTTAGCCATTTCAAAGGCTGTATCCAGAGATAAGCCACTTTCCCTTATATTCAACAATATATATTCAACAAAAGAATGTACAGATATTTTCCCTTAATTTTTCTAAGTGAAGCTGTGTCTGCTTATCCCAAAACTATTTCTATAAGCTGTTGACTCATTTACTACGTTCTCTGAAGATGTCCATCAATCTTCTTTCTCCTTTTCTAGAGAAGTGTTAATCTTCCTATTGCTAATTTAGTGTGATGGACCCTGTATTTTTTGGATATTGTATAGATCTTTGTTAAAATGTCATCTATTTTATAATTCCAAAATTATACTTGAAGACCAGTATTCCATAGACATTAATTTTTGTTGTTATTCTTGTTGTTGTCATTATTATGTACCATTATTATAAGTAATATTTCATAGAGAAATGTGAATGAAGAACTTGTTCTAAGCTTTGTTTTTTTTTTCCAGATTCAAGGAAATTTTATTTACTTTTTCTTGTATACCTTCTACTTAACCCAGGGTTCTCCATCCCCTGAATGTGTAAAGACATTTCAGTTCTTTGTTTTTGGTAGATAGGCTTCTGACATACTAATAAGATAGGAAACCCAGGACCCAAATCTATTTCTCAACTTAAGAATAAGCTAAGCCAATATGGCTTCTGAGGAAAGGAGAACATCCTCTAAACTCCTACTGTGGGAGCCTCTTAGGAAGAGCCTTAATAGATCTTAAACTTGTGTGGTATATCTGAAACACCAAACCAACAATGTAATTTTTTATGTTTATTTTTTTTCTTCATTATATGTAAACAAAAATTTTAATATTCATTTTTAAAAATTTTTGAGTTTTAAATTCTCCTTCTCCCTCCCATCATGCATGTCCAATAATGCAAAACATTTCCATATTAGCCATGTTGCCAAAGAAAACACCAAAGAAAACAAAAATAATAAAGTAGAAAAAGTATGCTTCAATCTGCATTCAGACTCTTTAAGGTCTTTCACTGGAGGCAGATAGCATTTTTTGTAATAAATGCTTTGGAATTTTCTTGGGTCTTTCTATTGTTATTGGTGAGAATAGCTAAATCTTTCATGGTTGATCATCATACAATATTACTTTTACTGCATACATTGTTCTCCTGGTTCTGCTCAGTGCACTTTCCATCAGTTCATTTAAGTCTTTTTAGGTTCTTCTGAAAGCATCCTATTCATCATTTCTTGTAGCACAATAGTATTCTATCACAATAATATTCTATCACAATAATGTACCACAACTTGTTCAGCCATTCCCCAATTGATAGAAATCCCTTTGATTTCCAATTCTTGGCCACCACAAAAAAACTGCTATAAATATTTTTGTACATATATATGTACTTTCTCCTGCTTTTTTATCTCTTTTGGATACAGATCTACTAGTGGTATTTCTGGGTCAAAGGGTAGGTACAGTTTTATAGCCCTTTGGGTGTAGTTCCAAATTGCTTTCCAGAATGGTTGGATCAGTTTACAACTCCACCAATAGTGCATTAGTGTCCCAGTTTTTTCACATCCCCTCCAACAGTTGTCATTTTCTTTTTCTCATGTTGGCTAATCTGATAGGTATAAGGTGCTACCTCAAAGTTATTTAAATTTGCATTTCTCTAATCAGTAGTGATTTAGAGCATTTTTTCATATGTCTATAGATAGTTTTGATTGCTTTATATGAAGACTGCCTGTTCATATCCTGTGATCATTTATTAATTGGAGAATTTCTCATATTCTTATATATTTGACTCAGTTCTTACATATTTGGGAAATATGGCTTTTATCAGAGGAACTTGCTGTAACCCCCCCTCCCCAATTTTCTGCTTTCCTTCTAATCTTGGCTGCATTGGTTTTGTTTGTGCAAAACATTTCTAATTTAATATAATCAAAATTATTTATTTTATGTCCTGTAATGTTCTCTGTCTCTTGTTTGGTCATAAATTCTTCATGCTTGTTCAATTTCTTTTTCTAAAAGTTCTTTTTAAATCTATTTTCTCATCCAAATTTTTGTTTTCTCTTGATATGCCTATTATTGCTACATGTGGTACTGAATAGAAAGGCATCAGTCCAAAAATATTTAATTGTACCACAAGGCAATAGATTTAGAGCTGAAAAGGAACTTAAATTTCATCTAGCTCAACAGATGAGAAAAATGATATGGAGAGTGAGAAGGTGATTTTCTTAAGATCACACAGGTAAGTTGATAAGCAAAGATTCAAACCTAGGTCATATGATTCCAATCCAGAAATCAACTGGGTTCAAGGAAGAACAATATCTGCCTAAATAATTTACCTATGATGGAAATGGGTTTGGGACTAGGCTAGTGAGTTCATTGGTATAGGGCACTTCCAAGGGACTATACATCCTACCAATGCAAGGCACATCTTCCGCACAATTTAGAGTCTTAATGAGTTGCCTAGAGCACTGAGATTATATGATTTGCCCAGTCACACAGCTGGTGAACCCAGCTTTCACCAGCTTTGAGACAAACTCTCTATCCACAGCACCGCACTGTCTCTTCTGAGCCATTTTATCAATTTAGCCTTCTAACTCTAAATATACAATCTTATAATTCAATTATAGATTCAAATGTAGAAACATTTAATCCTGATTTTACCATTTTTCTTCACAAAGCAAATCACAAAAATATTCTGTGTTTCACTGCAGTAACATCTGGGCCATACACCATCCAATGTTTCCTGAAGATCTTGCCACTGAGCCCTCATAGTGTGGATCATTAAGTATGTTACCATGATCAGGATGACTGAATGGAGTCCAGTGGACAGGGCACATATGGCTCTTAGGTAGGCTTGATTGAATTAGTGTTAAATATTCTATCACATTTATTGAACAGTGGACAGTTCGTAGGAACTGGCACCTTCTCAAGAGAAGAGGCTATGGTTTTCTAAAAAGTGTCAGGAGAGATAGAGGACTAAAATAACTGGCTAATTTTTGTCTGCAAAAGAAAGTACAGAGTACTCATTCTTTTAAATGATAGCAAGTATAATTCACTTTACTGTTGGCAAATCTCCCATCTCATTTTATCCTCACAACAGCCCTGGGAGAGTAATTATTACTCCCATTTTACATATGAGGAAACAGAGGCAAGCAGAAATTAAATTACTTGCAAAGGGTCACAGAGTTTGTAAGTGTCTGAAGCCAGATTTGAACTCAAATCTTTATTCACTGTGTAATCTCACTACCTCAAAAAATCATTAGGATTTACTAGTGACATTATCGTTCAGTGTACTAATTCCTAATTATAAATATCCCTGAAGAAAATGGATACATTTTCCCAAGCATTTGCAATGCTTTTGCAGGTTTTCCTTGGGAAACAACAGGCTCAAGGCATTCTTTACCATTTTTCTAGGTAGGTATGGTGAATGGTATAAAACAAGTCAAAGAAACAGTTCCTAGGATTATAAAAGAGAGAGAGAGCTAAAGATACATAGAACCCATCAGTAAGAGTTCTGACTAATGAAGATTGCCTTTTTAGCTACCTTCCCTGTATGTATGGAATTCATCTTTTGACACTTCTTCAGGTCATAGTTGGTTTTGTAAACTGAAAATAGACGTTTGATCATTGTCAGGGAGTTGTTTAGAAATCTGTAATTTAACACGTCATTTCCTCTTGGCCTTCAGTCAAATGGATGCTTATCTTCTTCACCACCTTCACTTGTCCCTATTCCTTTGAGGTTTTGCATGGACTAGAAATCTAATTTTAGAAACATATTAATTCTCTAGTACAACCTCTCTTTTTGATCTCCTATTATTAGACCTTACAAGGGCAGCCATGAAGAACTGAGAGAGACTATAGCCAAAATAATCCCATATGAATGGGAGCAGTGAAATCTCAGACCATGTGGGGAAATAACACTTCTCGTAGCTTGCTGTGGTTGTTGAGATGATCATATTCCATAGAGTGAGGACTTACAAAGAACAGAAATAGTAAGTTTTTCGGAAAGAAGGGTAATCAAAAGGCTAGCCTGTTGAAAGCAAAATTCTCCCTGTTACCAAAGGCATTAAATCTCTGGTAGTAAACTGAATGATTTGGAAGTCATGTTACCCCTTTCAAACATGATGAAATGATAAACAGTTCCCTACTCGTCTAAGGAATTTATTTCTAAGAAGTAATAGCCATTGGAAGAAGAGAACACCATAGCTGCTTATTGACTATTTAATATAAATATTATTTTAACTTTCATTGACAAGTATAAGTATTCAAAGAGATAAACAAGAGCGCGCGCGCACACACACACACACACACACACACACACGAAAATAAGAAAAATGAGTACACATGGAAAAAAGCCACCCTGAGAGATTGTAATTGATCCTCCCTAAAAATCTTTCCAGTGTACATAACATAGATTTATTGGTGTCTGTGTGGGCTTTAACTATAATGAGTCAATACATATGTACATTAGTCAGTCAGCTAGTATTTATTAAGTACCTATTATGTGTCAGGCGTTTCGCTTAGCACTGGGGAGTCAAAGAAAGAAAAAAAAGAAAAAAATCCCCCCAAATAGTCCTTTATCTCAAGAAGCTCACAGCCTAATAGATGAAACAGTGTCCAAACAAAATATATACAGGATACATTGGGGGTAGTCTCAAAAGGAAGGCATTAAAATTAAGGATGATTGGGAAAGGTTTCTTGTAGTGGGTGAGACTTTAGCTTAAATCTGAAGGAAACCAGGAAAGCTTTGAGGTAGAGAAAAGGAGGGAAACAGCAGGGGTAAAAACTGTTGAAAAGGTTTGGAGTCAGCAGATACATAGTCTTGTATGAATAACAGCAAGGAAGACAGTGTCATTGGAACACAGAGCATGTGGGTGCGATAAGGATCAAGAAGACTTCTTAGGTAGGAGGAGGCTTTGAAGGCCAATCAGAGGATTTTGTATTTGATCTTAGAAATGATACGAGCTACGGGAGTTTATTGAATAGGAGGTATGCTCTAGGGGATCTGTGCTCTAGGAAGATTAATTTGACAGCTGAGTAGAGGATTGACCTAAAGTGAGGAGAGACTTGAGGCAGGTAGACCAACTAGCAGGCAATTTCAGAGCCAGGACTTCTGTTCAGGTCTTCTGAATCTTTTCTAACTAATTAATTATTAGATTGTAAGCTCCTTGAGGGCAGAAAGTGTCTTTTGCTCCTTTTTGTATCTCTAGCACTTAGCACAATGTTTGGCATTTAGTAGGGGCTGTATTGATTGATATTGATTGGCTTGCCAAGCTAGTACTTCATTGCGTTAAGGACCTTCTGAGCTCCTAATGTCAAGATCCTGGATTTCAGGGGAAGAAAAAATTACCGGAAATACTAAGTAATTTTAATACTGGTTTACAGGTGGTTCCAATGGTCTCCATGTCTGATTGTGGAGTAAACCAGAAGAATTCATATCTTAGTCTTTGGATCCTACCGTAGGATTGCTCTCTTTTTAACACATAGAAATGCCAGGAGTATAGAAGAAACGTTATTTATGTATGCTTTAAGGGTGGAATTAATTGTATGTTAGTTGATGATGTCCACTGGCAAAATGTGATATTGCAGTTAAGCTCTCCTGGCTATTATAAAGGCCTACAGAAAAGAAGGGCAGTAAAATCCTGGGAGTTCTCAATGTGATATCCGATGATCTACAGGCTTTTTAAGTACCTCCTCTGCCTGGATAAGTATAGGATAATGGTGAAAAGGAATGGATAAAGCACTACTAAGCACTTTACCCAACAAACAGATTACTAGGTGAGCATGATTTATGGGTTTGCTGTGATTTGCTGGTATACCATAGACCTCAGTGTGCCCCAGACTGGTTACCTTCTTTAGTCCTTCAGCATTAATAGTTTTCAGCTGAATCCACTGAAAGATTGTCTGTGGTTTGATAAGTAAATGAGACTAAATTTGCATTACAGATTTACTAAAATGAAAATGTTTGTTGTTCGTCCTTCATTTTTGAAGAGGACGAATAACTTCCTGGATGATATCTTGACTTGCGTGTGAATTCTCTTTAAGTGAGGCATAGTTACACAAAGTTATCTGCCTCGCTCCCTCTTCATGAGTTATCAAAGCCCAGTGGCAAGACAAAAGTCAAGATGACTGATGATGACCCAGAATGTAATGGATGACCTTGGCATCTTTGATGCCTGACCAAGCTTTAAGTGCTCCATGGCACCTCCTTCAGCCACCTTTATGGCTGTTGGAACAAACTGTTCTCATCCACCCATTCCACCAGGGAACTTTCATAAGCTTGGGGTAGACATTCCCCTAACTTACCAAAGGGTTTGAAGCCTGTTGGCTATCCTCAATATGGTTTACCCTTCTGCCTAGATGGTTCACTGGGGTGTGGCTGCTGTTCATGCTACAGTTTCTTAGAGCCACAGGTGAGAGTTGGATGAAGGTGAACACCAAAGATGAATGAGTAACCCAAAAAAGGACTTGGCAATGTATTGCATCAGAGGAATTCAGGAAGACCTGAGTTCAAATCTGGCCTCAGATTCTTACTAGCTGTATGATCCTGGGCACTAACTTAAGACCATTTTCCTCAGTTTCCTCATCTATAAAATAAGCTGGAGAAGGAAATGGCAAATCACTCCAGTATCTTTGCCAAGAAAACCACAAATGGGGTCACAAAGAGTCAGATATGACTGAGTGATTGAACAGATAGGCATACATGAACATAAATATAATTCATAAAATGGGAATAACTAGCAATTTCAATTTCAAGAAATGAATGTTGAACTTTAGTAATCTTGTTTTGAAAATTCAAAAGATAACTTCAGTTTTATGGAGCCTCTACAGAAAGGCAGTTTGATTATTACTTGCTATAAATCCAACCAATAATTCTAAATAACTTTTTAATGGTTCAGACCTATGTTTTATTTGGTGCGGGGAACTCTTAAGGGAATGCCTTCTACCAATGTAGCTAGGCAAATATTCTTTAGCATATAGGCTTAGAAGTTTGCCAGGGTGCTCAGAGGTTAAATGGTTTGCTTAGGGCACTAAAATGTTAAGTGACACTGTTAATATCTAACCTAGGCAAGAATCGAACCTAAGATTTTTCTGAGCTTGAGGTGGGCTTTCCTTCATGCTATGCTGTCTCTCACAATTTTGGTGTCTTCTGTGAGTGGTGATATCAGAGTGTATTCCCTATTATCCATGAAATTTAGGTCGAAAGCATTAACATCAGGAAGGCCAAAGAGCATTAAATTATTAGCCAGGTTGCATTAAGGATCCAACTATAAATTACTTAAGTGGACTCTAATAATTACAAAAACTAATGAGAATAAGCTCAAATGGCTAAGAACAATCTTATATCATAATAACATTTTAATCATAAAAATGATATTACAGAAGCTTTTTTATAACTGAAAAAGTTTGATTCTTAGTTAATTCCTGTCTTGGAGGATTTAATGATATAACTGGAAAAAGGCAAGAAAAGCCAAAGTAATGTTGATATAAATGTCACCTGCAGGGTTTCTTCTGCCAAAGCTGAAGAACTATGGATGAAAAAGGTAATATAATGTCAAGACAGGCATAGCATAATAGATGTCAATATTTGAATCCCATTTCAAGAGATTCTTAAGTAGAGGGGGGAAGGACTTACATACATTTAGCCTTTTGCAAAAGAAGTACACAACAAAAATAAATAAATGAAATCACAGGATAACAAGTTTTGACAGGGCCTCCCAAGGGTCATCTGACTGAGCCTCTCAAGAGCATCCTATCCATCATGTTCTTGAAGATCTCTTTAAGAGCGAGGATTCAACATCTTGGTGTGATATAGTGAAAAGAACACCAGATTTGAAGTCTGAAGGAATAAGCATGAGTCACAACTCTACCACTCACTTGTTGTGTGATTTTTGAGTCAATTGTTTCACTTTTTGGACCACAATTTCCTCATCTGTAAAATGGGGGGTACTGCTTTAATTCCTTGTTTAACAAAAAGCTGTCATCAGCCTCAAGTAAAATAAATCATGGGAAAGTACTTTGTGACCATAAAATGTGACTTAAGTATGATTACTCTATCTCCTATGGGAAGCCATTTCTCAGTGGTATTTTCTTCTTTAACTTCTCCTTTTGAGTCAGGAATTCTCTGTTTCATTAAATTAGAGAAAACTTGGCTTGAGCATTGGGTTTTGTTTATCAAAACGGCCAGCTTCAAATGATTTAAAGAGGCTTTAAGGTTGTTGTTTTTCAGGCCAGTAAAACTCTAATGGACAATCAATGGACACAGTTTAAAGAAAGTGATAACCTATAAAATCCATAGACTCTAAAATCAATAGTGAAGTATAACCCAAGAAAATCTTTCCGAGGGAAAGTCGAGAATTACAGGGGCAGGAGTGAGCTTTTTTTCCCCTTACCGCTTTTAAACTATCTGCTATTCTCCTTGCAGTTTTTCTAAGCAAGAAAATGGAGCTTAGCAAAGTTAGGAAGAAGAGTTAACAATACAGAAAGAGCCCATACTGATAAGCTCTTTATAATGTAATGGTTTTATTACAGTTAGCACACTATAACCTGTGACTTCAATGATGTGGGAGCTTTCTCTGCCACAAGGAAGACTGCACCTTTCTTTTACTTAGGCTTATGTTAGAATGTTGCCTGAGCCTTAGAAATGTGAGGTGGTTTGCACATGATAACACAGTTCCTTCCAATCATAGGACCTGAACTCAAATCTTCTTTGCTCCAAATCCAACATTCTTTCCATTATACTATGTTGCATCTCACTTTATTATAGTATACGTGTGAAGTTAAGAATGAAAATTTGGTGGAAGGAGAAAGTTCTGAGCAGCATCTTGGAGGCAATAAATATATTCAGGAGTGCTTTTCTGCCAGTTTGTGAGAGCTTAGCTAATTATTAAATTTTCAGTGAGTATTCAGACCTCAGAAATCACCAAACATTACAAATCAGAATTTCAGTTGTTTTATTGGTTGTCTAAACTTAAGAAAGTGATAGAGAAAATATTAATAGTTCAGATTAAATTTAAAACTATGTCACATGTACTTTTTTCTTCTGGAGAGCTGGTTGCTAAACATTTTCAGGGTATTTTTACCTCAAGTCCAATTGCCGATACATATTAGTTGTGTGACCCTGGGCAAGTCACTTAACCCCTCAGACAACTCTCTCAGACTATGAGTTGCAGATCTGATTTGAGACACGGGGTTTCTTCCCTGAAAGTTCTCTATATCAAGGAAATCCCAGGTCTGTCCCACACCTGAAAAAAATTAAAATGAAAAAAGAATTAGGTCTTGGCAAAAATTACGATCAGAGCCACTTGTTTAGAAATACATGGAAGAGATCAACTTTAATAATGACTACATCTGTATTAACCACATTGGGTAAATATACCCTTTTCACTAGAGTCAATATAATCCTCTAACAGTTCAACTGCATTGCCAGTTGAACACAGAATAAAGCTATCATTCTATTTATTCACCACCTCAAAAGGGAGAAACACTGGGTCTGTAAATATTCAATGAAGCTGCTGATTGAGCAGGCAAAGATTTGAGTCCCAAACTATGACTTGCCAATCCCAGATGATCTTCTGAAGCACAATGGGAGGTGATCTAGGAGTTGGTGTCCCACATAAACCGCAGGCTGTCAATTAGATGAATCAATCAATACTGAAGACTGAAACAGTCAAGAAAAGTGTCTCCTCCAATTTATAGCTTTCAAGATATCTTACTTCCAAAGGAGCTTCTCTCTCCACCCCCTGTGGTTACTAAATCCCTCATGTTTCATATATCTTCGAAGCAGTGAACTCCCAGCTTCACCCTTTCTTCCTCCAATTTTTTTCCAGGTACATTTCCCTCCATTTTTAGATGAAAAAAAGTTTATTTTCTGCTGAAGAGAAAGTGTGGGTCTTTGTTATTAATGTTGTAGAAATACAAATATGTCCACCTAAGAAAGGAGTCTTCATTAACTCCCACAGCCCAGAAAATTAAGGCACGCCTCATCAGGATCTGAGCTTGCTGTCGACTAAATTGCAAGGGACTAGTTGGGTTGCTGGGGTTCATAATGCTGATAGAGCGGTTTCCACGTGAATGAAGGATAAACAGCGATTAATTTCAGCCAATAAATAATGGTTTGAGGCCCACATTGAAAGAGGAACAATTACTTTTCCATTTTTCCTGCCAAATGAGCTGATAAGAGAAAACAGGGGAGTTGGCCACGTAAATCAGTCTTAATTTTATCTTCCCCATTAAAAAGCAGCCATTAAGACCATCTTCGGCTCATTTCATCCTCCTCTTGTTTCACTTTTTCAATTTGCACAAAAGGGGGGAGTTTGCTCGTCATAAAATTTCACTTTGGCCAACCTATCATTTGCATCTGAGCCAATAAATAGCAATTAGCATAAACATTTAAATCAGGAACTGGAACAAATTCTTGTTCCCCTAGCAAGCTGTTAAATTACAGTATTTTACTATATATAAGAAGCACTAAACAAAAGATCTGTCGGGCACTATTATCCCCTTCCAAATAGGACATGGTTGAAATAGAAAAGATAACTCTAACCCAGGGTCATAACCCAAGGGAATCTGGGGGCATTCCTCATGTTGGGGACACTCAGGGCCCAGATGGTAATCCCTGCCACCATGACCATGAATTTTAATATTCCCTATAACTATTACTGGGTCCCCATCAGTGCAAAATTTCTGCTTATGATTACACAAACTTCTCACTCAATAAAGTTCTCTTCCAAAATAGACATCTATAAAATGAATTCTTGTCCACTGTCTAAAGCCTTAAGAAGATGGACCATTTTAAACTTTAACCTTAACTGAGTCAAAAGACAGTACACTAGATTAGATGTAGAAATACAGAGAAATCTTTGTTCTGAAGAACAACCCAAAATACCTCAAGGGGTCAGACCAATGATGATCAATCCAGTGGAGTTTTCATTTTCTAACAACCTCAACTAGAGTATTTGCTACTTGTATGACTTTGGGGAAGTGATGTATCCACTCTGGGCCTCAATTTTCTCTTGCTAACAAAGTTCCATAGGACTGGACCAGATGACTTCTAAGGTCTTTCCTCAATCCAGCTACTATAGTCCTATGATCCAGTTGATGTTTCACCACAAAAGCTTAGGGATATAACCAAAATGCTCCTTTTTCTGTTATTGGAGATCTATCTATCTATCTATCTATCTATCTATCTATCTATCTATCTATCATCTATCTTCTTTTTGTTATTGGAGATCTATCTACTATCTATCTACTTTTTGTTATTGGAGAGCTATGTATCTACTCTCTATTGGATATCTATTAATCTAACTAAGCCTTTATTGGTATTCAGCTTTAAATAAAAGCATATACATATGCACATACACAACTATACCTATGTGTATCCGTACATATATGTGTACAGATATATATATATATATATATATGTGTGTGTATATACCTATATACATACTCGGAAGTGTATATATATGTATATGTGTGTGCAAGTGCATGCATGCACACGTAGATCTCATCTATATATTTGAGAATTTGCTCAGTAGTTTTCTAGTTGTTTCTGACACTTCATGACCCTGTTTGGGTTTTTCTTGACAAAGATACTGGAGCAGCTTTCCATTTCCTTCTCCAGATCATTTTATAGAGCAGGAAACTGAAGCAAACAGGGTTAAGTGACTTGTCTATGGTCACACAGCTAGTAAGTATCTGAGGTTGGATTTGAACTCTAGAAGATGAGTCCTCCTAACTGTAAACCCAGCACTCTATCCACTGTGCCACCTAGCTTTGAGTATGCATATGTGCGTATATGATATATATGTATGCATCTATGGAGAGAGAAAGAGAGAAACAGAGAGAGATAGAGACAGAAAGACAGCTAACACTTATATATTGCTTTAAGTTTTACAAAGTGCTTTATATCTCATTGATCCTTACAACAACTTTGTGAAATAGATGCTAATATTATCCCCTTTTTTACAAATGAGGAAACTAAACTTCTCAGTCTCTTGCTAAATGTCTTTATCCAGATCATTCCTTGGCCCTAACATCTCTGCTGACCTCCATTTTCCTGTCTTTAATTGCCTACTGGACATTTCAAACTGAATTTACTGTAGACATCTTAAACTTAACATGTCCAAAATCGATCTCATTATCTTTCCCCTCAAACCCTCTCCATTTATTGTTGAGGGTACTGCCATCCTCCCAGTCACCCAGACTCACCACCTAGGTATCCTCTTTAACTCCTCACTCTCCCTCACAACCACCCTCTCCCACTGCCATATGCAATCTGTGGCCAAGACCTGTCAATTTTATCATTGTAACATCTCTTGCATATACCCCTTTCTCTCCTCTGGCACTGCCACCACCCTGGTGTCAGTCCTCATCACCTCATAGCTAGCTTACTTCAAAAGCCTCCAGGCTGATCTGCCTCCCAAAATTCTCTCTCCCTACCTACCATCTGCTACCCAATCATCAAGGTGATCTTCCTAAATTGCAAATTTTACCATCCAGCTCTCTGTCTCTTTGTCTGTGTTTGTGTCTGTGTCTGTCTGTCTGTCTGTCTGTCTGTCTCTCTCTCTCTCTCTTTCTCTCTCTCTCTCTGTCTCTGTCTCTATCTCTGTCCCTCATAAATTCCAGTGGCTCCCAAGAGCAAGTATAAATCCTCTGAAATTCAAAGCCCTTCATAATCTGGCCCTCAGTCTACATTTCCAATATTCTTACCCTTACACCCTGACAAATACCTTTTGATCCAGTGATGCTGACCTTCTTGCTGCTTCCTGAACAAGATTAATCCATCTCCCAGTTCACAACATTTCTCAATGACTTTCTCCCACTGCTCCATGCCCGGAATGCTCTCTTTCCTCATGTCCAACTCCTGGCTTAACTGGCTTCCTTCAAGTCCCAGCTGAAATTCTACTCTCTAAAAGGAATCCTTTCCTGATCCCTCTTAATTCTAGTGCCTTCTTTGTGCTGATGCATACTAATCTGTCCTGTATATAACTTGTTTGTGTAGTTATTTACATGTTGTCTCCCCCATTAGATCGTGACCTCCTAGAGAATAGGGACTTTTACCTTCTTTGTATCCCAGTGCTTAGTATAGTACCTTGCATAAAATAGGTGCAATAAATTTTTTATTGACTGTATTGCCTACTCAGGAGGCAGGTTTTGAATTCAGGACTTTGACTTAAAGTTCTATGCTCTATCCAATAGACCACCTAGCTTGATTTGGATATTACCTCAAATATACAGATTGTAACCCATCCATGACTGCTCAGTCTATGCTACTCTTGCTTATTCCCTCTCATAGTTTCATCTCAGGGAGTCTACCCAAAAGTTTTCAATTTCTTCCGTGTTTTCTTCCTCCATTGTGAGGGTACCGTTGGAACATTCAGACTGTCCACCTTGCATATTTGAACTGAACCACTTCTTGAGGAGGTACCATGATGAGGCTAGATTAGATGATTTCTAAGCCCCTCCTCTACCTCACCTCTGTTAGAATGTAAGCTCCTTGAGTGTACAGATTGTTTCATCTTTTGTAGTTATATCTCTGGATCCTAGTGTAGTATTTGGCCCATAGTAGACCCTTAATAAATACTTTCTTGCTTATGTGACTCTACCTCTGATGTTCTAGGACTCTATAGTTCTAGTTCCCATGAGACTGTGTTCCCATCATAAAAAAATGAATTAGGAGCAGCTAGGTGGTGCAGTGAATAGAGCACTGGCCCTGGACTCAGAAGGACCTGGGTTCAAATCCGGCCTCAGACACTTGACACTTAATAGCTGGGTGACCTTGGGCAAGTCACTTAACCCCAATTTTCTTTCCCTCCCCCCTCAAAAAGTAAAGGGACACAAGTTTAGCAGTGGCAGAAGCAGGGAGCTTTGGTAGGGAAGTGCTCCACAATGAACGCTTGTGAACCAAGAGCTAAGCTTGATGTACTCTTTTGTCTTTAATCCCCTTTTATCTCAAGCTATAATTTTGTTCACTCTTTACACATTTTGTGGCAAAAGGAATGTTCTTATCATTAGGTATTAATTGTTTTCATTGGGAAATCTATAATAGAACATATATGGCATAATAGAAAGAGCAATAATGCATCTGGAATCTGACATGTGAGATTTAAATTATATCTCTGCATGACTCCAATACTTGAATGAACTCAGTGAGCATTTATTAAGCACCTACTATGTGCTAGGCACTGTGCCAACAACTGGGGAAACAAAAAAAGACAAAAAACAGTCCTTGCACTTAATGAGTTCCCCATCTAATGGGGAAGACGACATCAAAACAATTATGTATAAACTATATATATAATTGTTTTCATATATATATATATACGTATACACATATATGTGTGTATATGTGTATATATAGTGTGTGTATATACATATATACATATGTATGTATATATACATATATGTATCTGTATGTGTGTGTGCATATATATGTATATATATGTTATATATATATATATATACACACACACATATGGTGTTAGAAATTATTAAGAGAGAGGAAGCATTAGCAGGAAGGAGGATTGGGTAAAATTTTCCTGTAGGAAATAAGAAGTTAGCTGGGATTTGATAGAAAAAGGGAAGTCATGAGTAGAGATCAATAAAAGTAGTCAATTAGGGGCATCTAGGTGGTGCAGTGAGTAGAGCACCA
This sequence comes from Trichosurus vulpecula, assembly GCF_011100635.1. Classification (NCBI taxonomy): domain Eukaryota; kingdom Metazoa; phylum Chordata; class Mammalia; order Diprotodontia; family Phalangeridae; genus Trichosurus; species Trichosurus vulpecula. The sequence continues at coordinate 122,216,144 of NC_050576.1, forward strand.
GCCCTGGAGTCTGGAGAACCTGAGTTCAAATAGGGCCTCAGACACTGGACACACTTAATAGCTGAGTGACCTTGGGCAAGTCACTTAACCCCAATTGCCCTGCCTTCCCCCCTCAAAAAAAGTAGTCAAGTAACTTAGTCCTCAGCTTCCTTATATTTTGTAATAAAGCAGTTGGATTACACAATCTGTAAGATCATTCCAAGTTCTGAATCCTATTATCCTATAATATATACACCAGCTTTACAAAATGTTTTGCTATATGCTTTCATTGTGACAAAAAAAGAGATTATTTCTGCTTTAAGGGTTAATATAAAGGGAGGGGAATAGAAACCTCAATGAATATAATCACAGAAGTCTCAGACATCTGGATTAAATAATTTTTTAAAAAAATCAAATGTATAGAAAAAAAGTTTTCAATCAACTTTTGAAGAATAATGTCATTTTATCATTGAATGAAAATGGGTGCAATCACATGGGATGTATTTTGTAACTGGTTTAAAGAATTAATTGCATCTTAGTTAAGAGGCCCACATTCCAACAGTAGGCCAGTCAAGTTATGGTCAAATATAACAGCGAAGACTCTAGAGAGGAAATTTCTCTTTGGGACTAGGAGCTAATTTTTCTCCTCCATTGTCATTGGCCAGGTGATAACCTTGTGAACTTCAAAAGGTCAGAAAGTCAGGAGTTCCTATTGGTATCAATAGCAGTATCTCTGAAGCTTCAGTGTATGTTGGCACCATCGATATTGGGACTTGAGGGACCCACTGAGGATGAACTAGTCCCAATAGAGAAAGATGGCTGCAGTACTCTAAAGAGGCACACACCCTCAGACAGTCCAATGGATAGCAACGCTTAAAGAGAAATTCATGAGTATTCCCCAAAATGTGTTTTAAAGGACTTCTAGTAATCAGTAGCTTAGTTTACCATTTGGCTATACATGCTCTCGATGTTTGATGCCACTTTTACCAGAGACCTCGTGTATGCAAGGAGAGATGCACTTCCCATTTGAGGGATGTTTGTACAACAATTGTCCTTGTTATTCCAGCTTAGTAAATACCTTTTCTAAGACCTAATTAACTCTGATTGATAATCAATGAAAACTGCACTGGTGCGGGCTTGTCAGAGATGGTACTGAGAACCTCAGCCTCTCAGGCTTAATTCCCAAACAATGAAGGAAGAAGTAGCAACTTCTCTCTGAGGACCAAGTCTTCCAAAGCAAGTGATGATTGATGAAGTCAGCTTGGAGGTGGTACAATACTTCAGTAGATACAGGAAAAAACTTTAACAAAATATAACACTCATTTATGCTAAAAATCTTTAAAAAAAACCCCAAAATATGAAAAGGTCCTTCTTAAATATTAAGAGCATATATCAAAGCCAAGAGCTAACATGATTTACAATGATGAAACACTAGAATTCTTTCAAGTATGAACAGTGATAAAGTGAGGATGCTCCCCTTCCCACTATTGCTTGTTTTAATTCTAGAAATGCTATCTAAAGCAATAAGATAATAGAAAAAATGAAGGTATCAATATGAGCAAAAAGGAGGGAAACATTTCCCTCTTAATAGATGACAGAGTAGTATAATGGATTATTATTTTTGTCAGCAATACCTCAATCAAGTGTCCTCTCTGACACATATGACTGTTTAATCCTAAATAACTCACAAACTTTTAGTGTTCTAGGCAGTTCTCTAAGAGGATAAGTGGGAATGAGGGAGCCTACCTGCATTGGTAGATAGATTTTCCTCATCTAAGAGTTCCCTACAACAATGAAATGACAGGCACAGTCTTTATCTCTATCCCTATGACGGTATGCTTAGCAAATTGAAGAAAATCATTAAAGAAACTGAGGCAACTAATGTCCTCAACAAGGTATTAGGATGTAAAATAAATACATACAGATCATTAGCATTTCTATACGATACAGATAAAAACAAAGAAGAAAGGAAAATAGAGAAATCTCATTTAAAGAAGCTACAAAGTGCCTAAAATATGTGGGAGTCATCCTACTAACATGAACAAAAGAATTTTATAAATATAATTATAAAACACTTTAATGAAATAAATGGAGTTGAATAATTGAAGTTATTCATTGCTCATGGTTGGGCTATACCAATATAATAAAATTAAAAGTTTACCTGAATTAATTGGAAGATACAATCCTGTATAAAGCAAATTACCCAGAGGATACTTTATAGAACTAAATAAAACACTCAACAATGCATTTGAAAAATACAAGGTATAGAATCTCAGGAAAAAGAATTTTTAAAAGTGTGATTAATGGTAGTCCTAGATCTCAAGCTATATGGTAAAGATTAATCACCAAAACTATTTGGTGCTGGTTAAAAAAAAACAAACCAAAAACCAAAAAGATCAGTGGGACAGAGTAAATAAGGGGGAAAACATTCAATTGAAGACAATAGCAAGTATTTGATAAACACAAAAACCCAAATAAGTGGGATAATATCATCCTTTTGACAAGGACTAGCAAATTGGAAAGCAGTTTGGTAGAAATTAGAGTCAAACCAACCTGATTCCCACGTTTCTGAATGTCATCCTCTTTTTTTTTTCTCTCCACAATCTGTCACTTATTAATCTTATTCAATCTCAGTGTTTCAACTATTGCATCTATATTTGATTCCAAGATTTATTTCTCCAAACGTCACTTCTCTTCAGGGCACCAGAACCTTCTGGGTAATGCAATGGATAGAGCTCTGGTCCTGGAATTAGGAAGTCCTGAGTTAAAATCTAACCTCAGATATCTATTAGCTCTATGACACTGGGTAAGTCATTTAACCTCTGTCTGCCTCAGTTTCCTCAATTATAAAGTGGGTCTAATAATAGCACCTTACTCCAATGGTTGTTATGAGGATCAAATGAGGTATTTGCCAAGTGCTTTATAAAGTGTTAAATAAATAGCTTAGCACAGAGTAGGCACTTAAATGCATGTTTTATTCCCTCTTTCCCCTTAAGACACAACTCTCTAGACCTGCTTGGTGTTTTGAAGACATTTCCATCTAGAAGACCCACCTATACATCAAACTCTCTATGTCTAAAAACAAGATTATCTTCTTTTCCCACAGAATTACAGAATTCCAGTTAGGGGGACTCTGGAAGGCATCTAATCCAAATAATATCTGAAGAAGAATCCCTCTAGTAATTCCCAACAAGTTATCATGAAGTTTTTGCTTGGAGGTCTTCAGTGAAAGGAAACCCACTACCTTCTAAGGAAGCTTCAATGCTTTACTCACATAAAGCCTAATTTACCTTGGCAACTTTCACCCATTGTTTCTAACTCTACTCTTTGGGATTAAGAAAAACCAGTCTAATCTCTTTTCCACATGATAACCCTTCAAATTTTCAAGATTCTACTCCCTACTCTGTCCATTCATGCAGGTAGCCCAATGCCTGGACAGCTAAGTGGCTCAGTGGAGAGAGTCCTAGAATTGGAGTTAGGAAGACTCATCTTCCTGAGTTCAAATCTGGTCTTAGACACTTACTAGCTTTGTGACCCTAGGCAAGTCACTTAATGCTGTTTGGCTCAGTTTCCTCTTCTGTAAAATGAGCCAGAGAAGGAAATGGCAAACCACTCCAGTATCTCTCCCAAGAAAACCCCAAAGAGGGTCATGAAGAGTTGGACATGCCTGAAAAATGATTATGCAACAGCCCCCATGCCTAGAATGTCCTCTAAATTACCCTTGTGGGGCTTTATATTACTTTAAGGCTCATCTCATATCCCCCTTCCATGAAGCCTCTGTGAGCCCTACCTCTTTGTTTGCCAGTATTTTCTTACCCTTAAAATTATTTTGATTTATATGCAATGCCTACTCCACTCCACTGTGCCTAGCCCATGAGGCTCCAAGGATAGCTAATGATAGAAAAAGCAAAGAGCATACGCTTGTCATTTGTTATTGTTGTTCAGTTGTTTCAGACTCTTTGTGACTCTATTTAAGGTTTTTTTTGCAAAGGTGCTAGCATGGTTTGCCATTGCCTTCTATAGCTCATTTTACATATGAGGAAACTGATATAAACGGGTTAAGTGACTTGCCCAGGATCACACAGCTAGTAGCTATTTGAAGCCAGCTTTTAATTGAGGTCTTCCTGAATCCAGATGTGGTGCTGTATCCATACATGATGTAGTTGCCCAGGTTTTTCATAGGAGGGACTGAATTAAATGTGAAGACAGAGGGCTGAAAGAATGGTGCCCAGCATGGAATGGGTAGAGTAAGGAGCAATGTGTGCCATTTTCTCCTACCTAGACAGGCCTTCATCACTGAGAATGGTTATGACCTAGAGAGGAAAATCTCTCCCTCTGCATCTTTCCCAACACTGAAAGGCAAATGAAATGAGTACACCTGAAAAAAAAACACTTAGGATCAAGAAACAACTTGCTCTCCTGCATATTAGCACTCATCCCCCATTTCTGTGCTTTTGAACTGGCCAGCCATCATACCTGGAATGATCTGCTTCTTCATTTCCTCTTTTTGGTCTCTTTTATTTTTTAAAAAATATTTATTTTTTCCAATTATATGTAAAAAACTATTTTTAACATTAATTTTTTTTAAATTATGAATTCTCAATTTTCTCCTCCCTCTCTCTCCCCTCTCCTCCATTGAGAAGGCAAGCAATTTATACAAGTGAAGTCATGCAAAACATATTTCCATATTAGTTATGTTGTGAAATAAAACACAGACCAGAAAAAAACCCAAACCAAAACTCAAAGAAAAAGTCAGGAAGACTCACCTATATGACTTCATATCTAACCTCAGACACTTTGTCCCTGGGCAAGTCACTTAACCCTGTTTGCCTCAGTTTCCTCCTCTGTACAATGAGCTGGAGAATGAAATGGAAAACCACTCCAGTATCTCTGCCAAGAAAACCCCAAAAGGGGTCACAAAGGGGATATGACTGAAACGGCTGAACAAGAAGAAATGTGTGTGCATGCTATTTCTTCCATTAGAATGTAAGGTCCTTAACATTGGAATCTATTTCATTCTCATAGTGCCTGGCATATAGTGAGTGCTTAATAAATACTTTGATTGATTGATTGACTGGAACATGAAAGGGTTCAATGTGGCATGGAAAAGGATAGTGCCATTGGCAATATTGGAGGTGTCAGTCTCCATAATAAACTATTTCTGCTGATGGAGGAAGGGCTGAAACAATTGGGTTCTTCAGGTTGCTAAATGTATTTGCTCCCTCTGGTCATTACTGTGAAGTCTTAGGGTGCTATGCTAAGTCACTAAGAGTTGCTTTTAGGACAACTTGAGGACGAAGTGAGGTAATACCCCAGGAAATTGAGGAATGCCTACAAATATTTCTTAAAGGCTAGGATTCCCAATGAAATACTCCCTCCACTTCTCATGGATTTCTGTGGTCCACCATCCTATTATGTGTCCCCATTAGGTCCATTATCTTCCTTATCAAATTGGCATTTCTCGGATCTCACAGAGTTCACTCTAGGGCAGATGATGCAAGATGACTCAGAATAATTTAATATGCTGGGCAAGATCCCAGGAGGAAGTGAAAAAATGATGAAGATTTGTCTCCCTACCTGATCCAGTAAGTCTTCATGAAACTTGGAATGACTGAATGAATTTCTTAATAAGCATTTATTGCATTGTGCCAGGCGCTGTACTAAATCACGGAGAAACACATAACGAACATAGTCTCTGCCTCCAAGGAGTTTACATTTTAAAAAATGAAAGAAAACACCAATAAAGGAATAGTAGCCAGAGGGACAATTTTGTCTGGCAAGTCACTGGGATAGCTGAGAAGCCATAGAGAAATTATTTTATTTGTCCTTTCCAGGAATTACAATGTTAAGTTGGTTATTGTTCCAATATCTAAAGGTAGAAAGTATGTGTAGGGGAGGAAGGTGGGTGGCAGATGGCTATCTTCCATCTAGTTATGGAGAATGCTTGTTAATTAGGAGTAAACAAGATCCTTAAGGTAGGAGCTACAGGTGAGGAGACATGGCATAAAAGTGGTCAGAGACCAATAAAACACTGTCAGTCAGACACTAAGGATTTTTTGTGCACCTACTCTGTGCTGAGCACTCTGCTAAGCACTGAAGACACAAAGAAAGGCAAAATCCTGCTCTCAAGGAGCTCACATTCTAATGGGGGTAGGGGCCATGTAAATAATTCAGGATATACAAGGAACATACCAAGTAGATGAAAGGTAATTTAGGAGGGAAAGACCTCCTCCAGAAGTTGGGATTTGAGCAAAGTCTTGAAGGAAGCCTGGAGCTAGAAGTGAGCCAGAAGAGCATTTCAGTCCTGGGGGTCAGCCAGTCCAAAGGCAAGGAAATGACAGATGGAGTGCCATGTGTGAGGAAAAAGTAAGCTAGTACAGCTTCATTTTAGAGGGGAGTAAAGTGAAAGAAGACTGGGAGAGTAGAAAGGGCCAAATGGCAAAAAGAAGACACTATTTGACCCTGGTGATGATAGGGAGCCACTGGAAATGTTTGAGCAGGAAGGTAATATGGACAGATCTAGGCTTTAGGAGAATCACTTTGGCAGCTGAAGGGAGAAATTAATTGAAATAGGAAGACCTGAACCAGGGAGGACCATTAGAAGGTTATTGTTATAATTCCAATGTATGTGCTAGGGTGGAGACTGTGAATGGAGAGAAATACCGTGAAAGCAGAAAGGTTGTAAGCCTGGATAATTGGGAAGATGGTAATGCCATTGGTGTTCAGAAGAACAAAAGATTTGGGGAAAAGATGTTAAGTTTTGGACACTGAGTTTTGAGATGCTGTCAGGACATTGAGTTTGAGATGTCCAAAATGCAGTTGGTGATAAGGTACTGGGTCTTAGGGGTGAGATAAGGTCTGGACATATATAAATATGGGAATCCTCTGCATAGAGATGATCATTAAATCCACAGCACTAAAAAGATCACCAAGTTCTTACTAGGATAAAGGGGAAAAAGGAGAGGATCCAGGACAGACCATTGGGGATCATCCCATTTAGTGAAGAATCAACAAAGGAGACTGAGAAGAGATCAGACTTAAAGGAGGAGAACCAGGAAAGAATAGTGCCATTTATCTTTTTTTTTTTTCTAATTCCAAAGTAGTACTCTGCAAAGCAAGAATTGGTACTTGGAGATTATGCTAAAAGAGAAGGCCCCTCAGAGAGAAATTGATGAAACCCCTGGGCCAGGAGAATTTGCCTATTCATGTGAATTAGCACAGGTATGTGATGCAGTCATTAGAGCTAGGTGTGTCTTTCAATAAGAAACTAGAAGCACAAGACTCTAACAAATATCCGCCATTTATGATGGAATACTACTGTGCTATAAGAGCTGATGAGCTGGTTGAGTTTAGAAAAATATGGAAAGACTTGAATGAAATAACGACGAGTGAAGTGAGAAGAACCAAGAGAACATTGTACATGATGATAGCAATATTGTTCAAAGAATAACTGTGAATGACTACGTTTTTTGAACATTATAAATATTTAAATCAACTATAAAAGACTATGAAGAAAGATGCTATTTATCTCCAGAGAAAGAACTGATAAATAGAAGTATGCATCGTATAATTTTAGATTTACCAAAGTAAAAATGGCAACAAAATGAAGTTTCTTCTTCTATGCCCAAAATAATTTTCTTGAGGTAAATCTTCAAAATCATGAGATTAAAATTTGTTTCTTTATTTATTTCTCAGTCTAAAAATCATGACTGCCTGTCTCTTGCTGCCAAGTGATAACAAACTATTTCATTTAAGTTACTTTTAATGACTGATATTCATTCCTAATTAAATATAAAAGGAATATTTTATAGGTTTGGTTGTTAATAATAATCAAGAAAAACTTCATTTTCTTATTTTTGGATATTAGGTTGAATATGACCAAGTTCAATCTTACTTCACTTTAATGGAATAATGTGTTAATATGAAAAGAGGAAGAGAAAGAAGAAGGAGGAAGAGAAGGATACCTTTTTACTAAAACCCAGGAAGTGACTGAATTATGAAATAACACCAATCATTTCCTAGAACTAATAGGAAAGGTAGTATTGGCTGCTTTAGTGGTGAATTTCAAAGATTCTCCACTCAGGGCAATGGTCTCCCAAGTCACTAGTTTGAACCAAAGTGAATGTCCACTGATTATTTCTTTTTTTTTTGAGATAACATATGTAATTTATTTAACATATTTAGTTTTCAGCATTGATTTTCACAAGAGTTTGAATTACAAATTTTCTCCCCATTTCTACCCTCCCCCCCACTCCAAGATGGCGTATATTCTGGTTGCCCTGTTCCCCAGTCAGCACTCCCCTCTGTCACCCCACTCCCCTCCCATCCCCTTTTCCCTTCCTTTCTTGTAGGGCAAGATAAATTTCTACACCGCATTGCCTGTGTATCTTATTTTCTTGTTGCATGCAAAAACATTTTTGTTTGTTTTTGAACATCTGTTTTTAAAACTTTGAGTTCCAAATTCTCTCCCCTCTTCCCTTCCCACCCACCCTCCCTAAGAAGTCAAGCAATTCAACATAGGCCACATGTGTATCATTATGTATAACCCTTCCACAATACTCTTGTTGTGAAAGACTAACTATATTTTGCTCCTTCCCAACCCATCCCCCTTTATTGAATTTTCTCCCTTGACCCTGTCCCCTTTCGAAAGTGTTTGTTTTTGACTACCTTGACCCCCATCAGCCCTCCCCTCCATCATCCCCCCCATTTATTTTTATCTTCTTCCCTCTTCTTTCCTGTGGGGTAAGATTCTCCTTTGGGTATGTATGGTATTCCCTCCTTAGGCCAAATCTGATGAGAGCAATGTTCACTCATTCCCCCCTCATCCACCCTCTCCCCTCTTCCCACAGAACTGCTTGCTCTTGTCTCCTTTATGCAAGATAATCCACCCCATTCTATCTCTCCTTATCTCCCTCTCTCAGTATGTTCCTCTCTCATCCCTTAATTTGATTTTATTTCTTTTAGATATCTTCCCTTCATCTTCAACTCACCCTGTGTCCTCTCTCTCTCTCTCTCTCTCTCTCTCTCTCTCTCTATATATATATATATATATATATATATATATGTGTGTGTGTATATACATATATATTTTATATATATATGTAGATATATACATACATACACATTCACCCATATATATACATAAACATATATGTATGCATATTCCCTTCAGCTACCCTAATACTGAAGTCTCATGAATCATACTCATCATCTTTCCATGTAGGACTGTCAACAAAACAGTTCACCTTTAGTAAGTTCCTTGCAATTTCTTTTTCTTGTTCTTTTTCTTGATTGCCTTTTCATGCTTCTCTTGATTCTTGTGTTTGAAAGTCAAATTTTCTATTCAGCTCTGGTCTTTTCACTGAGAAAGCTTGGAAGTCTTCTATTTTATTGAAAATCCATATTTTGCCTTGGAGCATGATACTCAGTTTTGCTGGGTAGGTGATTCTAGGTTTTAATCCTAGCTCCATTGACCTCCAGAATATGGTATTCCAAGCCTTTCAATCTCTTAATGTAGAGGCTGCCAGATCTTGGATTATTCTGATTGGGTTTCCACAATACTCAAATTGTTTCTTTCTGGCTGCTTGTAGTATTTTCTCCTTGATCTGGGAGCTCTGGAATTTGGCGACAATATTCCTGGGAGATTTCTTTTTGGGATCTATTTGAGGAGGCGATCGATGGATTCTTTCAATTTCTATTTTGCCCTGTGGCTCTAGAATATCAGGGAAGTTCTCCTTGATAATTTCTTGAAAGATGATATCTAGGTTCTTTTTTTGATCATGGCTTTCAGGTAGTCCAATAATTTTTAAATTATCTCTCCTGGATCTATTTTCCAGGTCAGTGGTTTTTCCAAGGAGATATTTCACATTGTCTTCCATTTTTTCATTCCTTTGGTTCTGTTTTATAATATCTTGATTTCTCATAAAGTCACTAGCTTCCACTTGCTCCAATCTAATTTTTAAAGTAGTATTTTCTTCAGTGGTCTTTTGGACCTCCTTTTCCATTTGGCTAATTCTTCCTTTCAAGGCATTCTTCTCCTCATTGGCTTTTTGGAGCTCTTTTGCCATTTGAGTTAGTCTGTTTTTTAAGGTGTTGTTTTCTTCAGTGTATTTTTCAGTATTTTTTTGGGTCTCCTTTAGCAAGTCATTGACTTGTTTTTCATGGTTTTCTCGCATCCTTCTCATTTCTCTTCCCAATTTTTCCTCTACTTCTCTAACTTGCTTTTCCAACTCCTTTTTGAGCTCTTCCATGGCCTGGGACCAGTTCATGTTTTTCATGGAGGTTTCTGTTGTAGGCTCTTTGACTTTATTAATTTCTTCTGTCTGTATGTTTTGGTCTTCTTTGTCAGCAAAGAAAGAATGCAAAGTCTGAGACTGAATCTCGGTGCATTTTCGCTGCCTGGCCATATTCCCAGCCAGCTAACTTGACCTTTGAGTTTTTCAGTGGGGTATTATTGCTTGTAGACTAACGAGTTCTATGTTCCACGTTTGGGGGGTAGGTGCCAGCTCTGCCACACCAGCACTGCTCCTTCCCCAAGAACCCCCAACCCGAACTGGGCTTAGATCTTCGGCAGGCTGTGCACCCCTGCTCTGATCTGCCACTTAATTCCTCCCACCAGGTGGGCCGGGAGCCGGAAGCAGCAACAGCCGTAGCTGCCCCACCTCCACTGCCCCCGGGGCTGGAAGCCAACCGTGAACTCCTTCCACTCCTGCAGCTTTTCCCACTAACCTTCTCAGCAGTCTTTGGTGTTTGTGGGTTGAGAAGTCTCGTAACTGCTGCAGCTCACTGGTTCAGGGTGCTAGGGCATGCTCTGCCCGGTAGCTGGTCTTGTTGGTCCACGCCGCTCAGGCTGGGCTCTGCTCCACTCCGTTCCCAGCTCCCAGCTCCCAGCTCCCAGCTCTGAGCTCCGTGTGGGATAGACCTCACCCAGAGACCATCCAGGCTGTCCTGGGCTGGAGCCCTGCTTCCCTCTGCTGTTTTGTGGGTTCTGCCGTTCTAGAATTGGTTCAGAGCCATTTTTTATAAGTTTTTGGAGGGACTCGGTGTGGAGCTCAAGCTATTCCCGGCTTACCAGCTGCCATCTTCGTCCACTGATTATTTCAAAAATCACCAGGATCATAGTGGGTTTCAAAGCTATTGAAATTATCATCCATTGTCTTAGTTATCCCTACCTGCTTGGTGAGAAATAAAAATTCAATCAGTATGATATCTATGCCTTTATCCATTTATTAAGTGCCTATCATGTGTCCTGGACTATGCTAAAAACTTTACAAATATGATCTTCATAACTACCCTGGGAGGTTGGTGCTATTATTATCATAATTATTTTACAGTTGAAGAAACTGAGACAGAGGTTAAATAATTTGCCTAGAGACTGGATTTGAACTCAGGATTTTCTGATTCTAAGGCCATTATATTATCTACTGTGCAACTTAGCTGCCATGGAAGCCATGAATCATGGTGAGAGTATCTTCTAGGCCACCACATCCATCTTCTTGGAATGGGTTTTGTGGTGCAATATCCTCTGTCCCTACCTAACTGTTCTTTGTACCTCCATGTCCAATCCTTCTATTCACTGAAGTTGCCCCAAGTGCAGTTACAGTTAGCTATGGCTCTGAATGCATTATGGTCAATATAACTAAATCAGTGGATTTTTCAAAATCTTTTATCACATAATTTATTTTTTTTTTACTGGAAAACTTTTTATTGTAGGTGGAGTGGGATAGCTGGACACAGTTTAGATGATTCCAATTTTGTTGGCAACGTCTAAAGCATCATAGTCTGGAGCAAGTCAGACATAGATCTTCTTCTCTCCATCAGGCTGGATCAGTGTGTTGACATTGGCCATGTCGATGTCATACAGCTTCTTTACTGCCTGCTTCATCTGATGCTTGTTGGCCTTGATGTCCATGATGAAGACTAGGGTATTGTTGCCCTCAGTCTTCTTCATAGCAGACTCGGTGGTCGAGGGGAACTTAATGATGGCACAGTGATCAAGCTTGTTTCTCTGAGGGGCACTTTTCCAAGGGTATTTGGGCTGCTGTCAGTCTTAGTGTCTTGGGTTGCTGAAAGGTGGGGGTTGTTCGGATCTTCTTTTTTGTAGTTATTGATACCTTTCAGAACCTACTTCTTGGCCTTCAAGGCCTTGGATTTGGCTTCTGTCTTGGGGGGGGCGGGATAGCAGCTTCCTTCTTCACCTCTAGCACCATCTTGGGGGAAAGGGCTATCATGTAATTTCTTGTGTGTCTCAATACCACTCTTCTTGTTATACATTGAAGCAATATAAATTTAGAAATAGAGCCAAAATGAAATCATACTGTGATTCTCCTGATAGTCAAAATATTTTTTCACAAAATAATAGAAACATATACTTGACTAAGCATTCATATTTATTGTTCATCTATCTTGGATGCTGTGGAAGTTGGAAGCAATATGATCCTCTGAACTTAAGGAGTTTATGATCTAACATACCATCTAAATGAAGAGAAAGAACCAGCATACAAGTGTAACAAGAACCACTATTGGAATGAGGGAGGTGTATCCTATCTCAGGATTCAGACCATACATGTAGACCAGCTTCAGCTCTTGGAAAGCCTGGTCTCTAAAAAGAGGAGTCAGGCTCTTTCTTAAGGCAGGTAGGTAGTATAGTGAATAGAATGCTCGAATTAGAGTCCAAAAGACCTGAGTTAGAAGACTTTTCTCAGAAATTATCTGTGGAAGCCTAAACTAGTAATTTAATACATGTCAGCCTCAATTTCTTCATCTATAAAATGCAGATAATAATCATACTTATGTTACATGCTTGCTGTGCGGATCTAAGGAGGTAAATATAAACAATCCACATAGGGGAAAAGCACAAGGATGAAATATATCTATTGTCCAAGCTACTTTATGTGGTAGGATGAACTGTCCATTGAATCAGTCCATACATCTATGCGGGCCATACATCTCTCAGTGGACAATGAGTTGATCTAAGAACTAAATAGAAAGAAGACAGTGAGCTGGATAGAGTTTAGGAAATCATACAGTGCTCTTAACAATCTCAAGCTGCTTCTCCATGCAAACACCAATCTACTTCACACAAATATTCTCCTGGCAGTGCTGTATGTTTGCAGATCTTTGAACACCACAATTTATGAGGAATCTTGGAATACCAATTAAATATTTCTTCCATGACCAAATGGATATTAACTTTGCTGTATTGATGATCCTAAAGTGCGCCATCAATATTTAGCTACATTAACGCCATATCATCTTCTTCTTTCCTTATTGGACATAAAGTGGGCATAAAGGAAGTTTGTATAAAAAGTAACTCAGAAGTTATTGTGTATAACAGATAATCAGGGTTTGTCAAAGGTGCTTCCTAAAGTAAGGTTTTAAGTCAGTTCTGTTAGCCTAAGGAGGAACTCTTGGGTATAAATCCCAAAATAACCTCCTACCATTTCTTTAGTTTGCCTAGAACTTCAACAATAAGTCTCAGATATTAATTGAATAATTTAGTCCTCTTTCTGTCCCTTTAACGTTCCTTCTCTAAATAGTTTCTATTTGAAGACCTGTGCTACCTGTGAATGAAGCTGACTCCAAGCCTTACTACTGTAGGGTTCCTGGGTCTGAATTAAATAACCATCTGCCTCCAGTATGCCATTAAGAATATCCAAGCTTCCAAGCTTTGTCTTGCCTTTGTTTCTGTATCCCCAGAGCTTACAACAGAGCCTGGTACATAGTAGGTGCTGAAAATATACATGATGATCATTTGGTCAATTTATAGGAGTAGCAATAGTAGTTATGCTATAACATTTATCATTCATATCTTTCAACAAGATTTTTCTTCCAAAATTCATTCATCATCACATATTATTTCTGTTGTTGGACCCATCATCCTTCCAGTCATCCAGCTTCATGACTTTAGAGCCATCCTCAACTCTTCCCCCAAACTCATTTCAAATTAGTAGCCAAACCTTGTCAATTTATCTTGACAATACCCCTTCTCAGGTCTCTGTTACTTTTCACCTGAACTATTGCCATAAATGCCTGACTGGTCTTCTGCCCCCATTTTCTCCCCTCTTTAACTCAGCCTCCACACAGATACAAATTATTATTCCTAAATTATAAATCTATGTCATTGCTATGCCCAAGAAACTTCAGTTGCTCCCTCTTGCCTCTCGGATAAAATACATACTGCTCTGCCTGGAATTACACAGTCTGACTTCAGCCTATCTTTTCTGATTGATTTCCCATGGCATGCATACCTATTAAATGGCAGAATGTAAACTCCTTGAGCACCAGGATTGTTTCCTTCATTTTCTTTCTATCCCCAATCCTTAGCACAATGCCTTGCATATAATATGTGTTTAACAAATAAATAAATGAATGAAGTATTTATCAAGTACTCACATATGCAAAACACTGGGCTACGGATATAAACAGCAAAGTAAGACAATCTCTACCTTCAAGGAGCTAACATTCTAATGGGCAAGACAACACCTACAGAAGGTTTCAGCTGCAAATCAGAGGGAAAGATCCCATGGTCTTTAGGGTGCAGCAGCAAAGCAGATGGAACGTCTCTTCTTTAATGTCCATTTTCACTGATGAAATGATAGCATTCCCTGATGTTGAACCACATGGCAGTGCTAGCCTTTGGTGGCAAGTGCTTTCTCTTCTAGGTCTTCATTTGCTATAGGTCTACAGGAACTGTCGTGAGGTAGCATCTCTACAGGGATTGCTTCCCAGGGTGATACCTGAGGGCACTGTGCTGGAAGAATTGGCAGTTTCAAGGCTCTTGGATTCAGTGTCTACATCAGAGTATGAGGGAAGATGACAGTCAAGGTGATGGTTAGAGTCACCTAGCACATGCTACCTCCTGTCTCTCCCTCAGGGTGCCTCGATATTTCAACTAGACTGACTTCCTGATTTGTGGGTGACAGAGGGGCAATCAGTTAATAAATATTTATTAAGTGGCTCCTTATATGCCAGGCACTGTGTTAAGTGCTAGAGATACAAAGAAAGTTACAATACAGTCCTTCTCTCAAGGAGTCCACAGTCTGATGGGGGTGACCACATGGAAAAAAACATGCAACTATGTACAAACAAGCAGCCATGGAGGGAGAAAGCTCACTAACTCCCTGTTCCAAAGGATCACCAATGGAGTTATTTGGCAGTGCAGAGGAAATTTTGTTGGGAAATGAAATATTATTAGTCCATCACTGACATTTATATGACTCAAGCAAAGTCATGCTGAATTTGGTATCAAAATCTGGCTTCAAATCCTATCTCTACTGCTTAACTAGCAAAACATTCCATGACTCTGATCCTTAATTCCTGATCTCTAAAATAGTTTGGATTGGTCTCAGGAGTGGGGAACCTGCAGCCTCACAGAACAAATCCTTTTATTAAGGGGATTTGTTCTGTGAAGTTTGGGTTCAGTCAAAAGGCCACACTTGAGGACTTAGAGAGCCACATGTGGCCTCGATGCAGCAGGTTCCCCACCCCTGGTCTAGATAATCATTAAGGTTCCTTCTAGTTCTAAAATTCTATGATCAAGGACTATAGGTTGTAAGCTCCTTTGGCAAAATATTTTTCCTAAATCCCCAATCCTGCATAAATGTGACTGTTATCCATGTAAGTGACTTTCAATCTTATCATCCAAATCTTGGGAAATAAATGGCAATATAACTAGCCAAAAAGGGTTGTTGAAAGGAAAATCAAATTGGTCCCAAATTTGCTGGAGTTCATATACAATCACGGAAAGTATATAAGTTTATACTCTTGCTTGAACTGTGGTCCTATACACAAGAAAAGTATCTGAGATATTGCAGATGTTTTGAACCCTTTGGTTACCATTAATTCATACTGCACTGCTTCAATTGCTCTACTAGAGCCTAGTCTGAGGATTCACTGGGTTGTGAGTATAATCCTGCCATCTTGAAGGCCATGTCAGCAGAGGGCAAGCTTTGGTAAATTCTGCCCAGGTGGAAATGTTCCAAGTATGGGTGTCAGGATAAACTATAAGTCTTTCTTCTGAAGGCCAGCCTAGCCAGGTCTGGAGTGGCTCATTACTCTATGCAACAAGTATTTATTAAGCAGCCACTATGTGGAAGGCAACGAATACCAGGTTGGCTCTAGGCAAATTGATTGTTTTTGCAGCTAAAACAACTTGTGAAAACTGCCTGATAAGGGGCAGAGGGGTCTTAAACTATTTAAATAAGGGAACCTAACCAGATGAAATCACAGATCCTTGAATTCCTGAAGTATAGCTTCATCATGATGCAGCTTATTATCATATGAATTTGATATAACAGCAGCAACAGTAATAATAATAATACCTTGCATCTCATTTGAACAATATGAGGTACTACAATATTCCCATTTTACACATTAATTACATATTACTACAATATCCCCAAATTACACATTTACACATTACAATTTCAGAGAGGTAAAAGTGACTTGCCCAGGATCACATAGCTTGTAAGTGTCAACCAGGTGGCACAGTGGGTAAAAAATGCTGGGACTAGAGTCAAGAAGACCTGAGTTCAAATCCAGCCTCAAACACTCAATAGCTGTGTGATGCTGAGCAGGTTACTTATCCTGTATTTGCCTCAATTTCCTCATCTGCAAAATGGGAATAAAACCTCCCTTCCAGGGTTGTTCTGAAAATCAAATGAGATAATTGTAAAGTGCTTAGCGTAGTACCTGGAACATAAAGAATGCCATATAAGTGTTAGCTATGATGATTATGGTGTGTTTGAAAAAGGATTTGAAGCTACCTCTTCCTGATTCGAAGTCCAGCCCTCCAATAGCTGTATCACACTGACACATGTCTTCGAAAGCACAAAGCAAGTGTACATCTTACATCATCTATAGCATAAATGATGTGTGTGAGGTGTTCCAGAAGGATGAGTACCTCTGGTGTGAAGGCTCGCTGAGTCCTTTTCAGGGTAGCTCATCTACCTTTGGTGTCCACCTGGCACTCAGCTCTCACCTGTGGCACATGCAGCAATCACAGCAGACAGGGTAAGCCAGACTGAGGGTAACCAAGAAACCTCAAACCTATCGCTGAGTTAACAGGATGTCTACCCCGAGTGTATGAAGACTTTCCCCAGTGGAATGGATAGATGAGAACAGTTTGTTCCAATGGCCATGAAGGCAGCTGAAGCAGGCATTGTAGAATGCTTAGAGCTTGGTGAGACATCTAAGACACCCACGTCATCCACAGCAGCTGGGGCCATAGCCAGTCGTCTTGACTTTTGTCTTCCCACTGGACTTAAATGGCTCCGGAAGAAAGTGTGAGGCTGCCAATTTGTGCAGCTCTGCCTCTCGCTTAAATCTAATTTACCCATGAGTCAAGACATCACCCTGTGATGTCATTAATCCCCTTTGGAAACAAAGGACAACAATAACATAATTATAACAGCTTAAGGTGAAAATAGGCAAATTACTGTTCAAAATTCTCTTCAGTGATAAGTGATGATTCCAAATACGGCCCAAAAAAGTGCTGGAGAAGATGGATTGGTCCAAGGGGAAAGGTCTAGGGGCTCAGGAAGATGGAGCCATGAAACAGGTCTAAGTTCAAATTTAAAACAACCAACTTGAGTCTGAAGCATCTTGGATCATGAAGACACCTGGCTTGCTCACCAAGGTGAATTTAATCAGCTTCTTGCTCAACCTAGTAATTGCCATGGCTAAGAAGTATATTTCTTGAAGGTAAGGAGAAATAGACCTTTTACACTAAAGAAAGTCCAAGTCCTCAAAAACATGGGTTCCCTATATAAAACTACAAAGGGAAAGGATTTTTTTCTTCTCTGAGCAAAACAGAACTAGACTGCATTTTGGGGAAAAGACTAAAAACCAAGGATTACAAGCAGCTTTCTCACCCTGGAAATTCACTTTGCTCCCTGAGACTTTCCTTACCCTGGAAATTCACTCCACTCCTGCACTTCTCACTCCATTGAAAATGCACGCCAATCCTATAGCCCTTCCTTTAATTGGCTGGTTCTTCCCAGATCTCCCAGTTTTTTGGAAAGTGTCTAGGCCAGCAATGTCTTCATTTCTCTCTGGGCTCCACTCCTGACTCCACACTCTCTCAACCCCAATCAAATATCTTGTCCCTTCCTCCCCCACCCTCACTCACCTTTTCTTTTATGTGTTGGTTTTTGTCATTAGATGGGAATCTCCTTGAAGGCAAGGGACTGTCTTCAGTCTCTTTTCGCATCCTCATTGCTTAGCTGATGAAAAAGAAAATGAGTTAAGCCTGTGAAATATGTTATAAGGGGGTTTTGACAAATGAGTCCCCCTGCACAAGGCCTGGGGAAGGAGCTGAGCCTGAATTAAGCCAGATAAGTGTAAAAAGAAGCAAAAAGGCTGAAAAATAAGAAAGATAGCAATTTACCTCTATGGGTTTGTTAATAAGTTGATCTGAAGTTGTTTCATCTGCTTGGGTGTTTAGCTGAGGTTTACTCAAGATGCAGACTCATAAACCTCCTAGGGCTTGATGAGGAAACTTGAGGCCTACAGAAATTAGTGATAGATAGAAGCAGAGGAAGGACCAGAACCCAGATCTCCCAAGCCCCTCTTTCCTATTTTTTTACCTCTATCCCTCTTTCCCTTTTACCCCTAATAAGCAGATCCCATTTATATCACAGTTATAGCTTAATAATTAGGGCTAGGAGCCATTTTGATTCAGAAAACTATCCCCAAGTAATTCATCTAAAGATACAGTCCTCTTTTTCTGCTCTTCTTTGTGGACTGAAATGTTGATTTTTGTGGAAGTCTATGCAGTCTGTAAAGAACAAGAAAATTCTAAAATTCAATTAAATTAAAATTAAATTTTTTAAATAAATTTTTTTTAAAAATGAACAATCCCTGCCCAAAGTACTTGCTTGTGTGGCTCTCCATAGGTACCTAGTAGCAGTATAACAAAATTACTCAAAATGACATCTTATAAAGTAGAATAGAAATGCCTTGGGGCCTATAAATTCTTGTCCTTGAAGGCAGGGACTTTTTAATTATTGCTTTTGTATCCCAGGACCTGCACCGTGTATAGCATGCAGGAGAACTTTTAGAAATGTTCCTTGATTGCTTTAAGCTTTGGGAAGCACTATATCTTTAAAAAAAAACTTTTAACAAGCACAAAAGCTCTTTAAGAATGGAGATATGTCTAGATTTCTGTGAAATAAGTTTGTGGGAGGAATAGGAAAAGAGACAAGGGACTGAGTTGAACAATAAGAAGAAAATTATGTATATGATTTGCAGGGGTTTCAAATAGGAAAGTAGGTCTGGTGTTAAATTTGGGGAAGAGAAATTTGGTGACATTTGAGAGAAACTGAAGAAAATATAAGGGAGAATCATATCCAGGCCCAGATTCTGGTCCAGATTCTACTTTTGGCTGGAGATAATCAAAAATAATTAAGGGGGATAGAAAATGTTAAGCACTTGCAGGTTGCCCACCATTGGATTAAAGAGTAGGAAGTAAAGTAGGAAGTAGATGGAAAAAGAGAATGTAGTTGGCAAGAAAAAGTAAGTGAGAAAAGTTAAGTAGAAGAATTAGTGAGTAAATTCATAGTTTGCTGAATGGGGTAAATTGTTGAGATAATAGGTTAATGTCAGGTGTAGTTCACACTGAAGAAAGCAAATGGGATTATCGGGTGATTAAGCAGTGAAAATTAGTCATACATATGTTTTAAGTGGGGCATCATCCTTGATTCTTCACTCTCACTAACCCCCCCCCCCACATCATCATTTCTATTTCTATATTCCCCAAATATGCCTCCTTCTCTCCTCTCATACCCACTATCCTAATTCAGAACTGTATCATCCCTCACCTATCCTATATCTTGCTAATTTGTCTGCCTGCCTAAAATCTCTCTCTATTTCAATTCAAATACTACCAAAGTGATTTTTCTAATGTACTTACCATTTCCTCAGTTAAACTCTGCTGGCTCCATATTACCTCAAGGCTCAAATACAGCTTACTTTGTTTGGCATTTAAAGACTTTCATTACCTGTCCCCATCCTACCTCTCCAGTTTTATTACATATTACTCCCATTCATGAACCCTATGGTCTAGTCAACCGACCTTATTGTTCTTCACTCCTTGTCTCATTTACATGCCTTTGCAGAGGCTGATTCACTCCCTCCCTACCTCCATCTCTTAGAAGCCTTTCCTTTCTTGAAGACACAATGCAAACTCCTCTTTCTGTATGAAGTCTTCCTTGATCCCTCCCTAGCTCTAAGTGCCTTCCCTCAAATCATTTTGTATCTATTGGTTTTTGTGTGTATTTTGTACATATTCACCCCTTCTGCTACATTAGTCTACCATTGTTTAGCAATGCAAATGAGCCTCCTCTTAAGTTTATTTTTTTTTTGACATTATGAATGAGCTTGTGTCATTGGTAAATCTTAAAGAAATGTAATTCCAAATTATTATCTGTTTAAGTCAGTATTTCCTTTTTTAATATATCAGCCCCTTCAGTTTCTGTTGAATATTTACCTGTTACTGAATATAAGCTGAAACAAAAAGACCATAAATTTTTCCTTTCACTTATCTGTGCTAAACTTCTCATAGTAATGATTCTTAAAGCCTAGTTTCAGAACCATTTCTGATCCACAGACTCGTGTATTGAAATAGTAATGTTTATAACATGATAACATATAGGTATACATACATATATGTGCTTTTGTTTCTAGAACAAATTAAGAATTTAAATCTGATTTAATTTATTTCAATAAAGATTTATTATGCTCCGATTGTGGTGTTAGATGTCAGAAAGGTCACGTGAAGCTGAAAGGACCTTAGAAATCATCTTACCTGACCTCTTCATTTTACAAATGAGGAAACCAAGACCCTGAAAAGTGACTTGCCAGTGTCAAAAGGGTGTTGTTGTTGGGTCATTTTTTCAGTTGTGTTCAACTCCTCATGACCCCATTTAAGGTTTTCTTGGCAAAGATACTGGAATGGTTTGCCATTTCCTTCTCCAGCTCATTTTACATATAAGGAAACTGAGGCAAACAGAGTTAAGTGACTTACCCAGGGTCATCAAACAGCTAAAGTGTCTGAGACCAGATTTGAACTCAGGAAGATGAGTCTTCTTGACTCCAGGCCTGGCATTCTACGTACTTCAACACCTAGCTGTCCTGTTAAGAGGGTAGCAACTAACAGTCAGGAATTGAATCCAGGTTCTCACGCTATTCTCCTGGAGCTCAAAATCTGGTAAGCAATACAAGAAAGACATAAATGGCCTCTGAGATACCTTCCAGCTCTGCATCTATAAACTATGATGCAAAATAATGCATGCTAAGTGCATTAGAGGAAAACTTATTATAGATGTAAAGATACAGGAAGCTTATTACTAAGAAAGAGAACTAAGAAATGTTTCATGCAGAAAATGACATTTAAAGTGAGTTTTAAAGAATAGGTAAAATATTCATTAGATCAAGAGGAGGGGAGTGGGTGCTGTCATTTCAGTCACAGGTAACAGCATGAGCAAAGACCCAGAGGCAGAAAAGTTCAAGGTATGTTCAAAGAACATGAGGTAGTCCAGTTTGTTTAAGGTGTAGAGTGTAGTAGAGAAAGTATACAAGATGAACCTAGAAAGACAATGTGGCATCAGATTTTGGAGGTCCTTGAATATGCAATAAAAGAGTTTAAACATTACTTGTTAAAGCAATAAGAAGCCATTGATGTTTATAGAGCAGATGAGTGACCTAACAAAATCTGAAAAAAAGGAAGATTAGTTTTGCAATATTATGAAGGTGAGATTGTAGACAGGAAAGAATGGAAATGAGAACTATTAAAAATATCTTGCAGGAACACTTAGGTGGTACAGTGGATAGAGTACTGACTGGCCCTGGAGTTAGGAGGAGCTGAGTTCAAATACTCTCTCAGACACTTACTACCTGTGTGACCCAGGACAAGTCACTTGACCTCTGTCTGCCTGAGTTTCCTCATTGGTGAAATGAGAATAATAATAGCCCCTACCTCTGAGGGTTGTTGGGCAGATACTAGATAATGTTTGTAAAACACATTGAAAACCTTAGAGAGCTATGTAAATGTTAGGTCATATTGCAATAATCCAGGCCGGTGGCATGGGGGCCTGTGTTAGAATCGAAAGGAGGGAATATATTTAAGAAATGTAGCAGGTAAGATTCAGAATATCTCATCAAAAATTGTCCCACTCTTCTGCCTTATTCTGATGAGTTCCTTGTTGCTTCTGTGTTAAGAAGAAAGAGATGGAAGGCATGGTCTTTGGGTTATTTATAGGGTGAAAATATTTCCCTCAAAACATTCATTTCAGAAATAATTTTACTTTCCTAGGTGACATAAGACCTTTGACAAACTGAGAAAAAAATACTCTCATCCACCAATCCAAGACAAACTTCCCTTCCCGTTGCTGTCTGTGTCTTAATTCTTCTCTCACTCGGCTGAGTTTTAAACTTTTTAACTGGCTGATTTCCCTCCATAGGGCCATTTTCGATACAAATTGCAGGAAGCATGCCATATCAAACAAAGCCCTGTTGTGCTGCATGCTAGAAAGGATCGTTTAGGGGGCTGCACGTTGTGACAGAGATGTGAAATATTTTCTTCATCAGGGCACCGTTCCTCAGAGGCATCTCACAGGAATGTATAAAAATCGTTAAATTACACATGCCTCTTATTGTCTCTCCTGCTTCACCCCCCCAAAAAAAGGTTAAAAAAAGTGTAGCACATAAGACAGAGTGTTATTCCTGCATGACATTAGCGGCCATTAGTGTTCTGCATACATTATAAACATTACACAAGGGTCATCCTGAACCCTGCAGTGCAAATTTTCATAAGGCGATTTATTCCTACCCAGTGGGTACTTAAACCTCCCTTGTGTATAGGAGCAAAATGTGTTCGGGCAATAAATAGCCAAGAAAGCACTATAGCGGCTTCGCCCCTTCTCTCCCCTTTGCACGCATGTGAGTGCAAGCCCTTGGTAGATCCGACTCTCATTTTTCTCTTTTTTCCCCGATACTTGTTCGGGGTGCCACGGAGGCATGGAAAAAAGCAAAACTAAGCCAGATAGTCTTTTATTGGTTAACGAGACAGAGCCCAACAGGTTCAGTGACCTATTTTTGCTTTTGACAGTGCAAGTCAAAGTACTTAACTTCAATCACGATCTCATTTACAAACCGCACCCCCCCCAAAATAAAAAGCATGACAGCGAACACTAATATGATGGTAATTTCATATTGTTTCTGCTTATGAATTTGTCTTTCCCTTATTAATCATCCAATAAAGTACTGACATTGCAGAATCCTGACGTGGACCAGCAAACCATGGACTAAGGACAGACAGTAGCACCCTACAGGAAGAAGCTACAGCAAAACTGGAGAAGCGCAAAGCTTTTATTAACACCAGAGGCCCATTAGAGTGCTCTCTGTTCACCTTCAGTGGAGCAATAAATGAAGAGAGCTTCACTGGAGAGGACTCCTACTGTCTTTGTGCTGGTAATGCACAGCCAAGCTGTAGTCATGTTGTAACGCCTGTAAGAAACAGATGTTCCTTCCCTGACAAATCTCCTTTCTTGATTTATTATTCATTTGCTCAAATCACAATGGAAAGTCTTTGGCCCATTAATTAAATTCCAAGCAAAATAAAATTTGCAGCAGAACTCATTACTGGTAAATGACTTTGACACTTCATCAGATTTGAAGGTAAAACTGGCGACTTTAGGAAGTTAAAGGTGGAGGAAGCCTAGGCCTTTTCTGCAACCACTGCAAGATGATAAAGATTGTGATGAAATTTTTATGTTAAGTACTGATCTTGGAAAGTTCAATTTTCTGTCTTTCCACCCCACCCCCCCACTCCAAGCTACTTTTTGGATTCTTTGAAAAGTAAAGTCTAAAGGAGACACTTAGGCTTTATACCTATGTGTGTTTCCATCTTTTTTTTTTAATGAATTGTTCCAAATACCAAAGTGCATTTTTATAGGATGCAGAAAAGTCCCAGCACACTACGTGTTTGATGTATCAACCTTTGCATAAAAGGTCCAAGGGAAATCTAATATGCCCTAACAGCAGCATGATAAAAAAAATGAAGAGAAGGAGCTAGGGGTCAAGAGGGAGGGAGCTTAGATATCCTGAGCTCATTTAAAACTTGGTTCAAACATCTAAATATGTTACCCAAAATTAAGCAACGATATATTCATCACAAAGCAGGCACAATTTATATCAAATCACGGGCAATGTAAAGGAGGAGGGAAAAGTAGATGCTTTTAGGTGAAAAGTTGAAATCATGGCACTCTATAGGAAGAGAAGCTGATTTTGGAAATCAAAATTTCACAATGAAAAAACATAATCAGTCAGATAGAAAGCATTGTTTTGTCTGGAAGAATGAGGTAGAATATGTAACCCTGTTGGCAAGGAATGAGTTTTCCTGATGATACTGATTTTTTAAAGGAATGATAGATAATACAAATGATTTTCTAAACTCTCCGTGGTGATGGTTTCTTGAGGCACTTTTCAGGTTTATTTATTTATGTAGAGAGGAAGTGTTTTTTGAGATGGGTCAGAATAGAAATACTTGACTCTAGAGGTCAAAAAAATATGCATCAAATGTTGCATTAAAAAAGAAACAACTCGTAATAAAGGATGATTTTCTCCACCGAAATCCAAGTTGAAAGGTCTGCAGAAAGACAAAATAAATGAAACAAATGGTCAAGAATTCTCCTTTGGAGTGAATGTCCATCTGCTGGGAGCAGGGATCTGCTTGTGGTGCATTTTTGAAGGAACACACAAAGAACTAATGGCAAATAGAGAGATGGTGGGAGCAATCAAAAAATTTACTATTCATTTTTGCTTTCTTAAGGACAATGGGATAAGACAGAATTATGGAATGTACTTAGCATTCAAATGAAATGTTTGGAGAAAAATAGACAAAATACTAGGCAAATTTGTATTTTTTTAATGGAGAAGAGCCCAGAAAAGTACTGTTAAATTACTAAACTGTAAAAGCCCATTGAATAAGACATAGCAAACTCAGAAATTGTGATCATGCAGATAGGGGTCTAGCTTAAGTTTCATTTTGAGTAGTTTATGTGCGAATGAATAGGGTAAAAAGGATTGTGTTGGGAAAAGGGAAGATATAAAACCTGCTTAAAGGAACATTTTTGCAAGTATATTATAGTCTTTTAATATACAATTTGAAATGATAATTATAAATTTTTTATTATCTCTTCATTAAAGCAGAGCCTCATAGCTTCTATTTACCAAAATTTAATTTCTTCCAACTACTGGAGGACACCCAACTTACTCTGGAGCTCATAGATTGGACAATAGATCCCTGTTCTCCAAGCACAGAGTGAATGTAAATACTAAATAATAGTTGTTTCTCTTTTGGGCAGGAATCGTGAGGGTCTTCCCCTCCCAGTTTGATTTTTTTTTTGAGTTTTTGGTTAAAGGGGCCATCCCCTGATTAACTTCTATTCACTTAATGGGTGTTACCTCACTCAAAGTGAGAACCTGAAGAGACCT